>NW_020185331.1:5866291-5973253 GCF_003031525.2 Neophocaena asiaeorientalis asiaeorientalis
GCTGCTGCTAAAGTTGTTTTCCACAGAAAGGAAAAGAAAAAACAGCCACTGCAAACCTTGGTAACCAATCATAGAACACAAATTTCAAATGGTAAGAAGTCATATAAGATTTACTGTGTGGCTTTCCTGGTGGTGCAGTGGTTAAGAATCCACCTGCCAGTGCAGGGGACACGGGTTTGATCCCTGGTCCGGGAAGATCCCACATGCCGCAGAGCAACTAAGCCCGTGAGCCGCAACTACTGAGCCTGCGCTCTAGAGCCCGCAAGCCACAACTACCAAGCCCATGCACCGCAACTACTGAAGCCCACGCACCTAGAGCCAGTGCTCCTCAAAAAGAGAAGCTACTGCAATGAGAAGCCCACGAACCGCAACGAAGAGTAGCCCCCGCTCGCCGCAACTAGAGAAAGCCCAGTCGGCGCACGGCAACAAAGACCGAACGCAACCAAAAATAAATAAAATAACTAATTTTTGTAATGCTTTAAAAACATTATTTTAAAAAAAGGATTTACTGTGTCAAATAACAAGGACCTTAGCACTGCATAACAATTTGCTATCAATTTCCTTAAAGCAAATAATTTTTCATGTCTGAACTTAAAAAACGAAACAAACACCAGCTACTCATAAATACGAGCTGTCTTACTTCATTAATTCTGTTCTATCTGCAAGAAACCCATGTAGCATATCCTGGAAACAGTTTACTAGAATTTCTCTCTCCAGGTTTTTTTTTTTATTAATCAATTTATTTATTCATTTATTTTTGGCTGTGTTGGGTCTTCTGTGTGCTGGCTTTCTCTAGTTCCGGCGAGGTGCACGGGCTTCTCACTGCGGAGGCTTCTCTTGTTGCAGAGCATGGGCTCTAGGCGTGCAGGCTTCAGTAGTTGTGGCTTGCAGGCTCTACAGTGCGGGCTCAGTAGTTGTGGCTCACGGGTTCTAGAGGCAGGCGGGGTCTTAACCACTGCGCCACCAGGGAAGTCCTCCCTCTCCAGTTTTATCTCATAGTATTGCTCTACCAAACCCTTTGCTTTAGTGAGAACAACCCATTCAGTAAACCCTCAATATGCCCACTTTTGCATCCTCTCCCTACTCTCAAGTGTCACTACCTCTATGATGCTCTCCCTGATCCCACCAACCTACGGTAATCTCTCCACTTTGAATGAAAAAAAAACAGTAATAATAGCTAACATTTATAGAGAATTTAATGTGTGCCTGTATTGCTTCAATGGAATTATCCCATTCACCCCACACAACTTTGTGAAATTTGAAATTTGTTCTATTTTCCCCTTTTTCATGGTGAGAGAAACTGAGTGAAGCTCTCTACGGTTAAGTTCTCTAAGGGTGCATGGATGCTAAGTGGCAAAGCCAGGTCTCACACCCAGACTCCAAAACCCAGGCCCTTAAACATATGTGATGCTGCCTCCTGGCTCACGTGCCTTTGCATTGATGGCCTTTATTGCTCACGTGTCATTTAACATATGCCTTGTGATATTTAACATTTTGTGTTCCGAGATGTCTAAGCAGCTCAAAATATTACATTCATTCAACAAAAATTTACTGAGAGCCTGTATGCCAGGCATTGTTGACTACTGGGCATAAAAGCATGTTACAGAGCCTCCACAAATGAAAAGTAGATGAATTCTCTAGACACATGGACATCCCCAAAATGTGCGGAACTGCAAAATTTTAAATATGTACACAGCAATTATAACTACATAAAAATTATATGTACATAAGAACTGGAAAAAATATATTTATTTATCATAAACAACATGATAAAGTTGGGTTTTTTTTTTAACTATTGCATTTAAGCTTTTTGGTAAGAGAGGTAAGCAATAAAAAGATGTACTTTTTTAGGGCTTCCCTGGTGGCGCAGTGGTTGAGAGTCCGCCTGCCGATGCAGGAGACACGGGTTCGTGCCCCGGTCCGGGAAGATCCCACGTGCCACGGAGCGGCTAGGCCCGTGAGCCATGGCCGCTGGGCCTTGCGTGTCCGGAGCCTGTGCTCCGCAACAGGAGAGACCACAGCAGTGAGAGGCCCGTGTACCGCAAAAAAAAAAAAAAGTACTTTTTTAAAAAAACATGTTTTGTGTTCTTTCTTTCCTCCATTAAACAGTAGAAATAGCCTAGAGACAGATGAATGAACATTCCTCCTAACATTCTACTGTAATCTGGCTTTCTTTAGGAAGATACACCTGATATCACTAGTAAGGTTTGCAGATACCCTATGTAAATATCTATATAAATCTTCCTACAATTATAAACTTTTGGAAACTTGAGGCTGATTGTAAATTTGCAAACAATGGAATCAAATCTTAGAACGGAATGAACCCTTGCAAACAACTCCTTTGGCCCTCTCATTTTACAGATTAGCTAATCACTTAATTCTAAATATCTAAAGTCTAGGGACTTCCCTGGTGGCGCAGTGGTTAAGAATCCGACTGCCAATGCAGGGGACACGGGTTCGACCCCTGGTCCAGGAAGATTCCACATTCCTTGGAGCAACTAGGCCCGCGTGCCACAACTACTGAGCCCACGTGCTGCAACTACTGAAGCCCACGTGCCTAGAGCCCGTGCTCTGCAACAAGCCACAAGGGAAAGCCCACTCACCGCAATGAAGACCCAACACCGACAAAAATAAATTTTTTAAATGTATTAAAAATAAATTAATTAAATAAAATCTAAAGTCTGGGATGATGAGAGTAATGCAGCACCTATACCGAAATGTAGTGGCTTACACTGCAACAGAAATGCATTTCAAAAATAAAAAGTCTGTGTGTGCTAGCATCAGCCCAGCGTGTAGAGTTCTGCTTTTAATTACAAGCTGTGTCTTCTTGAACTTAACCTCTTCAGGCCTGGATGTCTTCATCTGGATAAATTCTAACCAGTGTTGAAAAGTGTCGAGGTAAATATCTTAAAAGACCTCAATAACATTAAGTTTCCACGGTAAATAGCACTGTTTCACATTACAGTTACCAGAGTTTGCATCCGCTGCCTTAAGAGGCAAAATGAACAGTATATACGCATTACGAAAACAAGTTCAATCAAGAAGAACCTGTCCGCACCCGAACACGCACACACGCACACACACAACCCTATAATGGTTATTAGTCATTGCAGAGCACTGCACTTAACCATGCATCCTCAAAATAACGGCCCAAAGCCGGGAAAACACTACGTCTGACATCCAACTCTATCTACGGCCTTTATTTTTATTTTTTTATTTTTTCCTACTGCCTTTAAAAGCTAAGGCCTACCGAAGTAAAAGCCCCCAAACGTCATGCTTACAACTAATGGTTTAGGCCTCAGGTTTGCATCTCACTCTCGGCTCTCGAGGGCTTCGGCGTAACCCAGGAAAAGGAAAGGAATAGACTGCCACCGGACAGTTGGCCCCTGACTTGGGAGCCATTGGGAAACAACTAGCACGTTTTTTTGCGGCGGCCTGCAATTCGGTGTGAGCTTTCCAGGAAGTGCTGCAAACGACGAAAACTGGCATGTGGCTTTCAGTTGGCAATTTCTGGTGGTTCTTGCTACAACGCTGTCAACCTTGCATCCTAACACAGCGGCTAGCTAGTTCCTCGGGGTTGACCGGGAACGCGCAAGGGGTGGGGAGGTCTATTAACAGGGCGGAAAGGCAGGCTTCGGGTTTGGACGGGAGGAGGCCAGGCGTCAGCCGTAAAATATAAGCACAACTGAGTAAAGAGGCGTCCGTCCGAGGCGGGACGGGGGCTGCCACCAACATGAGGGAAAAGCGGGGCACCGGGCCGGAAAGCGGCGAGGCGAGGGGCCGCGTTCCGAGGGTAAGGCGGCTCCCAGCGAGCCCAAGGCCAGGAAACAATGGCGCGAGCGTGACGTGGGGCTGGGGGCGTCGCCGCGGCGCCGAGCGATGGGTTGCTCCGAGGCGGGGGCTACCTGGCGCTGGAGGCGTGCGGGGTCCACGAGCTCGCAGGCGGGCGCCTGGACGAGCGGGGCCTCAGGGGCGTAGCGGCCGGGTAGGGCCGGGGCGGGGGCAGGAGGGGGGCCCTTGCCCAGGTCGCGCGCTCCACCGCTCACCCTCCCTCGCTCCCTCGCCCGCCCGCTCCTTCCCCTCCCTCCCGCGGGCCCCACCGAACTCACCGGCCCCACCGCACGGCAGCAAACCCAGAGCGCAACTGCCGCAGCCGCCCGGGCGCGCGCCCTCCCAGCCCCCACCGTCCCGGCACCGCCCCCGGCTCGCGCCCGGCCAGGGACCAGCGCGCTGTTCCGTCCCCCAGCTCCGCCGCAGAACCCGGCCTCCGCGACGCTCCCTGGCCGCGCTGCGGGAGTGGAACCGCGAGGCGGGCCTGCGTCCCGGTCCCTTGCGTGGGTCTGGGGATCTTCAAACAACAGAACATTGCCCGCTGCTGAGCTATGGGGTGACGCACGTTGACAACCCTTCCATGTCCTTTAGGTCTCCATCCCTGGGCCTTCTGCAGGGCCCTGGACTACCTCACTTACACTCCTACGCTTTCTCTTAGGGGGGTGGGGGCATCCGTTTTCCCAGCCACAGAATCTTACAGTCGAACGGACCTCAAAAACCCTCTGGTCCAGACTCCCATAACACGCCTGAATCCCAATGATGACTGAAAGTACCGGCTTTGGAGTTTGTCAGAAAGGGTTAGAACCCCAGTTCCACAACACGCCAACTGTGTCACTTAGGGCGATACACCTGACTTCATCATACCTAGTTCCCTCATCTTCAATATAGGGATGGATAACAACAGTACCTACCTCATGGGGTGGTGACAGGATGAAATAAGATAACAGAGGTAAGATCCTCGGCACAGTCCTGGCACATGGCACTCAAGAAATGTTCATTATTATATCAACTCCCACCCACCCACCACCAACTTGCACCTGAAAGAAGACTCCTCGGTGACAGAAAGCCACTATTTCCAGAGCAATGCATTCCTTAGTCTCGGCAGCTCTGACTAGCCAGAAGGTGTTTCTTAAGCGTCCACTCTCTAGCCCAAGTCCTATCCCTTGCAGCCTCAGAGAACAAACAGGTCTAATCTCTCTCCCACCTTCCACTTTTCAGATACTTGAAGACTTCTGCCCAAGGTCTTCTCTCTTCCAGACCAGTATCTCCCATTCCTTCCATTGTTTCTCCTTTGTCCTCGTTTTGAGGGTCTTTGTCCTCATTCTTTTCCCGCACCTACTCGGTTTGATTGTGGCTACTTTAGAGTACATTGCCCAAGACTGGACCAAATGTTTGTGGTACCATCAGAGCAGAGCAGGACTGTAGCTTCCTCCTTGTACTGCCTTGCATTCAAGCAATAAAGTTCTTTGTACCTGCACTACTGACTCATTGAACTTACAGTCAGCTAAAACCTCCAAGACTTTTTAATACGTGCTCTGCTGGAGCATTTCTACCCTCTCGTGTTTTTGAGCCAACTTCAGGTCGGCTGAGGACAGGGCTTGGGGCTCTCACCTACTAGATTTTTCAAGGATATGTGGGGAGAAGAAATAGGAGTTGGAAGGTAGTCTGACACTACCTTTAAACCAAGGACACATGGAAAAAGGCCAGAGTTTGTGTCTAAAGACCATGGCACTAAGCAAATAGAAAAAAAATATATATGCAATGTGATCTCATCTGAGCAAAAACTGTGCATGCACACACACACACAAGACTAGAAAGAAATATGTAAATAATTGTGTTCATAGTGGTTTTCTTTCAGCGATAAGACTTGGGGTGGTTTCTTTTGTTCTTTATACTTTTTCATAAATTTCCCAGATTTTCTACATTGTTTATATTACTTTTTTTTTTTTCTCGAGGTACATGGGCCTCTCACTGTTGTGGCCTCTCCCGTTGCGGAGCACAGGCTCCGGACGCGCAGGCTTAGCGGCCATGGCTCACAGGCCCAGCCACTCTGCGGCATGTGGGATCTTCCCGGACCAGGGCACAAACCCGTGTCCCCTGCATCGGCAGGTGGACTCTAAACCACTGCGCCACCAGGGAAGCCCTGTTTATATTACTTTTATAATCAAGAACTTTGTTTCCAAAAGAAAGAAACCAGAAAAAATTTTTTTTTAATCAGAGAGATGAAATAACTTGAAAAGAATGGGAAAAAAAGTTAAGAGATAACAGACTAGGAGAAAAGATTTGTAATATATAAAACAAAGGATTTGTATGTGGAACATATAAAGGACTCAACAAATCAATAAGAAAAAAATTCACTAGAAAAATGGGCAAATGTAAATAGGCAGTTCACAGAAAAAAAAATATAAATTGCCAATAAGAATACAAAAAGATGCCCAACCTCAGTAGTAACCAGGGAAATGGAAATTAAAACAGAAACTGGCAACAATTTTCAAGCTTCATGATATCAAAAGAATGTAAATTGTCACAGCCATTTAGAGGGCAATTGGACAACATCTATTTTTTTTTTTTTTTTTAATTTATTTATTTATTTTTGGCTGTGTTGGGTCTTCGTTTCTGTGCGTGGGCTTTCTCTAGTTGCGGTGAGCGGGGGCCACTCTTCATTGCGGTGCACGGGCCTCTCACTATCGCGGCCTCTCTTGTTGTGGAGCACAAGCTCCAGACGCGCAGGCTCAGTAGTTGTGGCTCACGGGCCCAGTTGCTCCGCGGCATGTGGGATCCTCCCAGACCAGGGCTCGAGCCCGTGTCCCCTGCATTGGCAGGCAGACCCTCAGCCGCTGCGCCACCAGGGAAGCCCCATGGACAACATCTATTAAATCCGTGTCTCAGCAATGCCACTTCTAGTTAACTACCATAACTCCATGTTATGGAGGTATGTACAAGGATAATTACTATGATACTGCTAATAAAGAAAATTTGGAATTAGCCATAATGCCCAGCAATAGGGGAATGGCTAAATAAAATGTAGAATACTCATAAAATGGAATTCTGTAGAGAATTTTAAATAAATGACCTTGATCTATATATGTAAATATAGATCTATCTCAAAAGCATATTGGTTTTTTAAAATTTTTATTTATTTTTTAACATCTTTATTGGGGTATAATTGCTTTACAATGGTGTGTTAGTTTCTGCTTTATAACAAAGTGAATCAGTTATACATATACATATGTTCCCATACCTCTTCCCTCTTGCGTCTCCCTCCCTCCCACCCTCCCTATCCCACCCCACCAGGCGGTCACAAAGCACCGAGCTGATCTCCCTGTGCTATCAAAAGCATATTGTTGAATGAAAACAGCAAATTGCAGCATGAGATTGATTGACTGATTTGATATTTTTAAAAAACTCTCCCCCAAAATGAATAACTTTAGTTTAATCATGAAAAATCATCAGACAAGCCCAAATTGAGGGATATTCTACAAAATACCTGACCTGGACTCTTCAAAAGTGTTAAGGTCATGAAAGCCAAGAAAAGACTGAGAATTATTACAGATTGAAGGAGACTAAGGAGACAAGACAACTAAACACAACATGGGATCCTGGATTGGATCCTGGAAAAGAAAAGGGACATTAGTGGGAAAACTGGTGACGTTCTAATAAAGTCTATAGTTTAGTTAATAGTATTGTTCCAATGTTAACTTCTTCGTTTCGATGACTGAACTGGAGTTATGTAAGCTGCTAGCACTAGGACAGGCTGAGTGAAAGGTACACTGAAACTTTCTGTACTATCTTTGTAACTCTTCTGTAAATCTTAAATTATTTCAAAATAAAAAGTTAATATAAAACACAGAAATACCATTATTTCTTATCCTCCCTGCTATAGACAATATTTGTGTCCCCTCTAATTTCATATGCTGAAACCTCATCCCCAATGTGATGGTATCTGAAGGTGGGCCTTTGGGAGGTAATTAGGTCGGGAGGGCAGAGCTCTCATAAATGGAATTAGCGTCCTTATAAAAGAGATCCCAGAGAGCTGCCCACTCCGTTCTGCCCTGTGAGGACACAGCAAGAAGACAGCTGTCTCTGAACCAGGAAGTGGGCCTTCACCAAACACTGAATCTGCTAATACCTTGCTTTTGGGCTTCCCAGACTCTAGAACTGTGAGAAATAAATTTATGTTATTTATAGACCACCCAGTCTCTGGTATCCTGTTATAGCAGCCTGAACTAAGACCATTACATATTAAGTTTGTAAAAGATTTTCAAAACAGATTGTAAGGCTACCTGCCAAACTCTTTTATCAGAGGTTATCTTTAAGACAGGGATAAAAGACCAAGATTGTGGATAATGTTCAAAGGGAGTATTAGCTTTAGTTTTAATGTTTTAGAAGATAAATGTACTCATGCATTGCTTTTTAAAAAAAATAATAAATTTATTTATTTTGGTGGTATTGGGTCTTTGTTGCTGAGCGCGGGCTTTCTCCAGTTGCGGCGGGCGGGGGCTACTCTTCGTTGAGGTACGCGGGCTTCTCATTGCGGTGGCTTCTCTTGTTGCGAAGCACGGGCTCTAGGCGCACGGGCTTCAGTAGTTGTGGCGTGCGGGCTCAGTGGTTGTAGCACACAGGCTTAGTTGCTCTGCGGCATGTGGGATCTTCCCGGACCAGGGCTCGAATCCGTGTCCCCTGCTGCGCCACCAGGGAAGTCCCATGCATTGCTTTTTTAATAAAAAATTAATCTTACAAATGCAAAAGGACAAGATACCTGGTCTCATGACTTTCAGGAGTAAGACAAGCCATGCCAACTATGAAACAACCTTCTAACAGAGGGTTGGGGAGCCTGAGGAAGCAATGAAGAGCCTTAAGTGGCTTGCTTGGTGTCTCTGACTTGACATTGGCAGAAGGGCCCAGGCAGTACTTGGCAAGAAAGGCCATCCCACTGTGGCCTTGGATGGCTTCTCACCAAACTTTCTGCCCAAGCACCCACATGGCTACACTACCCCTCTGATTAACACAATTTCCCCCTAGAATACCATAAACTCTGAGTCACCCAGAATGTGAGCTGCGTTTACAGGTCACTCATCAGTTTTCTGCTTCTTGGCAGAATCCCTCAGAGAAACGCAAGCATTGCCCAATACCCTGCCCTATGGCCTAGAAACAGCCTGCCCCCAGATCTTTCTCCCAGGAAGTATTCAGTCATAGATCCAATCAGCCACCTTGGAAGTCCCCTCTCTTTTTCACCCATCTTTCTCTAACAGCATAGGGTCAGCACTTACTGTGATAATGCATTATTCGAGGAGACAATCAGAAAACATTTAGTCCAGCTACAAACATCTAGTCCAATTTGAGAGACAGGACGTCCATGTAAGACTTAGGAGCACCTACATGTCTTCAAAAATGTGCACTGAACTCCTTCCATATGCCTAACACTGATCAATAAAGACATGAGTTTCTGCTCTCATGTAGGTTTCTGACTGCCTGGAAAGATGGACTTTAAACAAACAAATAATTATTTTACTACAATTAGTAAGTGCTATGCAGGAAAAGTAAAAGATGCTTTGAGGGAGAACAAAATAGGGGCTCGGCTTTGGGGTAGGGCGAGGGTCAGGAACATCTCAGCTGAGCCCTGAAGGATGAATAGGACTTTTTTAAGTAAAAAAAAAGTGAGAGAGGGGCTTACTTGGAAGAGTAGAGAATCCCTGAAAAAGGGACCAGTTGGCACAAAGGCCCTGAAGTAGGGATGAGCCTTGGATTATCTGCAGAATGATCAGCAGCCTAGAGGGAAAGGGGGAAAGTGGCCAAAAATGGTCCGTAAGGAGGCAGAACCAGACCTCACAGGGCACTATAGACCATATAAATCATCTGCAGCCTTATCTTAAGCGCAATGGAGAGTACTTGACGGCATAAAGCAGAGGAGGGGCAGAGATCAGGTCTGCAGTTCAAATGAATGGAATGTAACCAACCGATCAATTGCCTCATATACTCATGAAAATTAATTCATTTGAATCAAGCAAAGATCTCTGAGGTGCCTGTTGGAAACTTCCACTGGGTGTTTACAACATGAGAGAGATAAGATCTGCAACCTCTATCACAATTGTTCTATTTATCAAACATCTACCAGGTAGTAAATACTGGAAATCTAAATTGATCCCCCAGGACTTCCCTGGTGGCACAGTGGTTAAGAATCCGCCTGCCAATGCAGGGAACACAGGTTCGAGCCCTGGTCCGGGAAGATCCCACATGCCGCAGAGCAACTAAGCCTGTGCACCACAAATACTGAGCCTGTGCTCCCCGTGAGCCACAACTACTGAGTCCATGTGCCACAACTACTGAAGCCCATGCACCTAGAGCCCGTGCTCCGCAACAAGAGAAGCCACAGCAATGAGAAGCCCGCGCACCGCAACAAAGAGTAGCCCCTGCTTGCTGCAACTACAGAAAGCCCGCACACAGCAATGAAGACCCAACGCAGCCAAAAATAAATAAATAAATAAATAAATTGATTCCCCACCCACACTTTACCCCAGAGTTGCTGAATATCTATTTAGGAAATTAAACCCTTGGGTAAAAGAGGAAGGCAGGTCGTTATAAGCCCCATGCCAGATTAGTGGTCCCGAAAAACTTCCCGAGTTTTGGAAGAGATGGATTCCTGAGGAGACAGAAGAGTCAGAATCGAATACACAGAGATACTACTTCATATCTACTTTAAGGAAGAAAAAAAAAGGACGTAAGTGTTGGCAAGGATGTAGAGAAACTGGAATCCTCCTGCATTGCTGGAAGGAAAGTAAAATGGTGCAGCCTCTGTGGTGGTTCCTCAAAAAGCTAAATATAGAATTACCATATGACCCAGAAATTCTACTTCTAGGTATATTCCCCAAAGAACTGAAAACAGGGATTCAAACGGACACTCATATGCCAATGTTCATAGTAGCATCATTCATAGTAGCCAAAAGGTGGTATCAACCCAAATGGCCATCAACACATAAATGGATAAACGAAGTATGGTACATCCATACAATGGACTATTACTCAGCCATACAAATAAATGAAGTTGTGGTACTGCTACAACATGGATAAACCTTGAAAACATTATGCCAGGCGAAATAAGCCAGACACAAAAGGACAAATATTATGTGATACTCCTTTTGTGAAGTACCTAAAATAGACAAGTTCATAGAGACAGAAAGTAGATCAGAGGTTACCAGAGACTGGGGCAGTGGGGAGGAATGGGGAGTTATTGCTTAATGGGTCCAGAATTCCTGTTTGTGATGATGAAAAAAGTGTTGAAACAGGCAGTGGTGATGGTTGCACAACACTTTGAATGTACTCATGCCACTAAGTTGTACACTTAAAAATGGCTAAAATGGCAAATTTTCTGTTATATATATTTAACCACAGTAAAAAAAATTCAAGGGAGGGTGGGCTGGAAGTTTGGGATTAGCAGATGCAAACAATTACATATAGAATGGATGAACAACAAGGTCCTACTATATAGCACAGGGAACTATATTCAATATCCTAAGATAAACCATAATGGAAAAGAAAAAAAATAAGTGTCTATTACACAGATAAAAAATTATTTTAAATAAAATGGAAAAAAAATTCAAAAAAAATTAAAAGAAATCAAATACATAAATAGGACCATTTCCTCCATGTTCACTGAGCTCCTTCCAAATTGCCACTTTTCAGTTGCTGGCCCCCATGTCCCTCTATAAAAGCTCTTTTTACGTTTGGACTCTATTCATCCTTTCGGCCTTAGCTCAAATGTAACTCAGAGAGGGCTTCCCAATCTCCCTACCCCAGTATTCTTTCATGTTGCCCGCACCTTCCCTTCCCTTCCCTTCCCATCCCACAATTGCAATTAAATAAATATTTGTGTGATTATGTCTTTAATATCTGCCTTTTCATTAGGTTGTATGCTCCAGAGGAGCAGGGACAGTCTTGTCCACTGTGTCTGTCTCATCCCCTGAGAGAGGATACAGCACCTAGCCCAGGGTCTGGCACATTGGGGATTCCATATATATTTTTACATAAATTAATTAATAACTAAATGAATGTGTGGTAGGATTGTTTTTAATTTTAATGCCTTTCACAATGCTTTGAGTTTGATTAAATTATTTAAAAACCAAAAAAAAAGTACATCAGGGCTTATATCCCTGTGTTCTACCTTGCAAAGTTGTCAGCAGTCTCTTGGAGCAGGAACCTGAGTGAGACAGTAGTACAATTCGTTTCCAGGTAGATCTGCTACAACACCAACCATTCCAATCTTGGTCTCTAAGTGGTAAGCTGTTGGGCTTACGATGGAACCCCTCTTCACTGTGGGACCAGACCTGCCAGCCCCCTATAGAGCATTTCACGTGTTCAGGTTAAGCAGCATCTATATTAGGACCAAAAAGTAAGGCATACTAACGTCAGAATGAGAAAGAGCGTTCACTCGTTTATTGGGAAAGCCACTTCTCTGATAAGCCTAGGTAAGTTTAGGCTTTATGCCATTAGTCAATGAAGGCACTTCCTACCTGAATGTCCCCATCTTAGCACTCTGCATCAACCTCAGTAAACAACATTCTGTGCTAAAAGGAAGCTAGACACATATAATTAATTTTGAGACAAGAAATACAAAAAGAAAAAAAAAAACTGATTTAATGAATTTGTCTTCTGGATGTGGACACCTGTGGGAACTGAAAGGCGTGATAATACAGGAAGAAGCACAAAACTCACAACAGCTTTTATATAAACAAATTTTGTCCCACAGATCATTATTCTCTCAGCCCACAATCTAATCTTCTTTCTTTTTACTTTTTTACGTGTTACATATAAAATGCATAAACCAGAGAGTACAAAGCAAACAAGCAACTGTAGGCATTAGGAGATTTTTTGACCATAAGTAACAGAAAACCCAGTTAAAACAGGATTAAACAATAAGAAAATCCAGAGGTATTGTGGACTCCAGGGTACACGATTCAGTCACTGACATTGCCACAAGGAACAGGTTTCATTTCTCTGTCCTGCAACCTTCAGGATTGCCTTCATCCTAAAACATGTTCCCCTCATTGCTTGTAGGATGGCTACAAGTATCCTTGTTTGTGTCAACAAAAGATTCTAAGTCCTTCCCTTCAACCGCACTGGGATGAATTAGGATACATGCAGACCCCCAGGACCAATAATCATTGCCGAGGAAGGATCATACACTGATTAATCAGATTTGTCCCTGGGTTTTGGGGACGGAGAGGATATCTGAGCAAAACTGGGATTTTTGACAGGGAGAAGGGGTGGGGAATGGATGCTAGGTAGGCAGTCAAGAGTGTTCACTACAACTAGCAAATCAGAATTTGCCCACACCTTGAGTTACAAGTATTGCAGTAGTATTAGAGAAATATAAAACACTTTGAATTTCACACATCCACTAATCCACTTGTTCTTAACTCATGTAAGGGATAAGAACACATTCTCATCAGCAACAGTGGCTCATGACAGCAGTGATTCTTGGAAAAATCAGGAAGCCTGTGTGGTGTTCTTTATGTATACGTGATAGTCCCAGCTTCCTAGAGAAAGAATGGTATCTCTCCATCATATTAGAGGCCCAGTCCTGCATCTTAGCCATCCTCTCCAGTCCTGGGTTCATATCGAAACCTGCTTGGCTCCCACCCTAGTCCTTCCCAGTGGTCAGCATTTCACCCGTTTGGGAAATTTATTTTGGGAGTCCCAAAGTATATTTTGACATGACTAGTTCTGTGAGATGTTACTAGCTGTTCCTTGGGGGGAAAAAAAAGTTCCATTCTTGCAGAAATCATGAAAGGATTATTTAAACTCTTAGCACTTGCAAAACTTGGGCATTCGTCATTATCAATTCCTGGGACAGCACATCTACTTTGTCTTTTGAAGATTGGGCCTTCGTAAGCAAGAAAGTGGCTCTGGTTTTCACAGCAAAGAGGTGAGGCCTCATCCAACGATATACAACAAGGATTTGTATAGGGACTTGTAACAGGGATGCATTATTTTCTTCAATCAATGGTTCTTAAGCTACAATCAAGAATAAGGGTTGGGCTTCCCTGGTGGCACAGTGGTTAAGGATTCGCCTGCCAATGCAGGGGACACGGGTTCGAGCCCTGGTCTGGGAAGATCCCACATGCCGCGGAGCAACTAAGCCTGTGTGCCACAACTACTGAGCTTGTGCTCTAGAGCCCATGAGCCACAACTACTGAGCCCGTACACCATAACGACTGAGACCGCGCACCACATCTACTGAAGCCTGCACACCTAGAGCCCGTGCTCTGAAGCAAGAGAAGCCACCGCAATGAGAAGCCCGTGCACCGCAACGAAGAGTAGCCCCTACTCGATGCAACTAGAGAAAGCCTGCGCACAGCAACAAAGACCCAACACAGCCAAAAATAAAATAAATAAATTGAAAGAAAAAAAAAAGAATAGGGGGTTGCCTTTCAAAAAGGCAGACTCCAGATCTCATCCCAATCTCTGGCTGTGCAGCCTGGGAATTCATATTTAAACGAACTCTCCAGGTAATCCTGATGCAGGTGGTCCATGTGTTCTCTGAAGTTGCTATCTACCTACCACATGCCTGCCTGTGACGGTAATCAATGTTGCCATAGCAGCAGCCAGTCTGAGCCACCTCCTGCTGCCTGCTGCCTGGGCAACAGCTGACTTTTTGGGTCTCTTCCTTCTCTGCTAGTCCAAGGAGCCACTGTGAACAGCAGTTTTTCAATACTGTGGAAATTATTCAACTGACCCAAACAAGGAAACTGACTCATACTTGTACGATCAGGGATTACAAACTATGTCACCCCACCTTCAGAGCACCAGTCTTTTAATCCCCTTTCTTGACTCCACTTCAGATGTCAGATACTAGCCCTCAATGATTACATTTCATTGGCACGAAGAGGGTGCAGTCCCTAAGACCCACACAGTTTTCCAAGCCTGCCACAAACTGGGGTCCTCCCTTATCTGGCATCTATAGCACTCTTGTAACAAGTGTCCTATTGGATTAAAAGTAAACAAATCTCTCATTTGAGTGACGGATAGTTGAGTTCATTACTTTTACTTTCAGCAAACCCAAAACAATTATTTTCAACTAATTTTTTGGTCAGATGCTAACTATCTGAAAGAAAACCCATGCTAATAGAAGAGAGAATAGGTTAAGTACTAGGATCTGTATCTAATCCCTTAGCAGGTGTGGTAAACAGAATAATGGCCTAATCCCTAGAACCTGTGACTGTGTCGCAATTATAGAGCAAAGGAGAATTAAGGTAGCAGATGGAATTAAGTTTGCTAATCAGCTGACCTTAAATAGGGAGTACATGCCGCAGGGCAACTAAGCCCAGGCACCACAACTACTGAGCTCTCGGGCCTCTACTAGAAAGCCCATGTGCTGCAAATTACAGAGCCCACAGGCCACAAATACAGAGTCCATGCACCCTGGAGCCTGTGTGCCACAACTAGAGAAGAGAAAACCAGTATTCCACAACTAGAGAGAAGCCCACACACCACAACGAAGGATCCAGCGTCCCTCAACAAAGACCCCCGCGTGTGCAACTAAGACCTGACGCAGCAAAAAATAAATAAGATAAATAAATAATAAATAAATCTTTAAAAGAAAATAAATGTAGAAGAGAGAAGGACAAGAGTCAGCGTCAGTGATGCGATGTGAGAAAGAGTTAGCCGGCCATTGCTAGCTATGAAGATGGAAGGGGACCATGAGCCAAGGAATACCTGCAGCCTCTAGAAGCTGAAGAAGGCGAGGAGACTGATTTTCCCCAAGAGCCTCCAGAAGGAATGTAGGAACATAGCTGGATAAGACCTTGATTTTAATCTGCTGAAACCCGATTCAGACTTCTCTGATCTCCAGAATTTAGATAATACTTTTGTGTTGCTTTAAGCCACGAAATTTGTGATAATTAGTTACATCAGCAATAGGAAACTAGTACACAGGGAATTAGGAATGAAGACCAGAAACAGATACAGACTAGAGAGTCAAATAAATGTGGGCCTCCTTGCTCAGTGCATACTATAATACCTTTTCTCTAGTGGTGGTCCAGGGGAAACCCTTCATCCTATGAGTTTTCCAGGAGGCCTGCCTTTGAACCAGATAACCTGATTCAGAGAACCTGCAGTATTAAAAATATATATATATATATTTTTTTTTATGAGTTAAATTCATGTACATTTCTTTTTTGGTACCTTCAATGTTGGTACTTCGTTTGCTTTTCCCTTTTTTTTCCTGAAGCATAACATAAACATATATATGCACAAATCATTTTCACGAAGTAAACACACTTATGTAACCACCACCCAAATCAAGATATAAAATATAACCAGAAGCTTCAAAACTCATCTCATGCCCCCTTCCATGCGCTATGTCGCCTCCCACCTCATACAGTATACATGCCTTTGTGTCTGGCTTCTTTCACTTACTAGTATGTAGTAAGATGCATCCATATGTAGCAATTGTTCGTCTATTTTCATTGCTCTATAGTATTGCACTGTGTAAATATAAAATGATTCACCCATTTTTTTTCAATTCATCCACTTTTTTAAGAGGAAAATTGTGGATTCAAAGTGGTTTCACCCCCTTCCAGATTTTTCAGACTCTTTACCCACTAATAACTGTAAATCACAAAGCAAGGATGAAACAACCTGGGCTTCCCAAATGTATTTGACCATGAAACTTTTTTTTTCCTACAAAGCATCTTACAAGACTAATATTTTGTAGGACATGCTCCAGGAAACCATGGTCTGGAGCAATGGTTTTCAAACTGTGCTCCTCAAAGCTCTAAGTTCCCAGATAGTGACTCAATACTGCATAAGGGATCAGAGTAAGATCAACTGTATTCCCACTTCTGCTTCAACACACCCTCCACTTGTATCTGCTTTAAGAAGGGATTTCACATAGGTGGGGTGTATGTGTATATGTATTAACTGCCCATGTGTCTATGATTGAGAAAAGTGTTTGGTTGCTTTAAAAAATGTGTTTGAGGGGCTTCCCTGGTGGCACAGTGGTTGAGAGTCTGCCTGCTGATGCAGGGGACACAGGTTCGTGCCCCGGTCCGGGAAGATCCCACATGCTGCTGAGCGGCTGGGCCCGTGAGCCATGGCCGCAGAGCCTGCGCGTCCGGAGCCTGTGCTCCACGACAGGAGAGGCCATGGCAGTGAGAGGCCCGCGTACCGCAAAAAAAAAAAAAAAAAAATGTGTTTGAAAACCACATGTCTAAGCTCTAGGGGACCTTTCAGAAGGCCTTTGCACAGACCCAGGTTCCAAGCTACAAGGACTTCCTGACCTTATCCAAAGTTCACTGCTTTCACAGTTGCTTACTTGCCAGGCTCTGTCCAAGAGCCATCTGCCCACTGCTTCTGCCAGTGGTGTTGTGGAAGGGCTCAAAAGAGATCACTGACAGCTGCTCAATACAGATCAGGCAGCTTAGTCCACAGGCAGCTTCTGTCTATGGAGTCAGAGGCTGAAAATAGATCATTACATGCCACAAAAGTCTGAAATTGCTTCTAACCAGGCAGCATGCTTTAGGGATTAAGAGCATGGACTCCAGAGCCAAACCCCCTGGCTTAGACTTCTGGCTCTGCTGCTAAGTAGCTGTGACCTTGGGCAAGTTTCTCAATGCCCTCACATTTCAATTTCCTCATCTTTAAAATGGAAGTGAAGATAATAATAGCATGTACCTCAAAGGCTTGATGAGGATGAAATGAGATCATGTTTGTGCAGCACTTGAGACTGGGCTGGGCATCTAGGAGGCACGATGTAAATGTCTGTTAAATAAAACCAAAGTGGTTCTGCGAACTTATAGGTGGCAAAGCCCAATTCCAGGCATTTTACTGTTCAATTTTTACCACCGCCCTCGAGGTGAGGCGCTCTCTGTGGCCCCCCACGCCCCTGAAGAGTTGAGATCACATGGCCCTCCAAAATGGTGAGTGTTACCAAACTCAGGATTCCTTGGATCGATAACATTTCAAAAGCAATTTTGGGAATTCACATAGGGTGGCTATTTTAACTATGCCATTCAGGACATTAAAATAAACTGCCATCTACCATTACCACTATTTTATGAAAGGTAATTTTAAGACCAAAAAAAGTAGGAAAGACATAATCTCAGAAAAAAAAGACGGGGCTTTAAATTAAATTGAGCTTAGTTAAAAAAAAAAAAAAAATCACTACCCTGTTCTGGTTTTCCCATTTCATCTCGAGCCAGTGGCCAAGGGCCAACCCCTGTCTGTGACCCAGCATTTGCATTTGACTAACAGTGCTCTACAGACCCTTGTGAGTGTCCCTGGACACATGGGCCATTATAACTAAACACCTCCCTGAGTGTCCAAGCCTCAAAGCTAGTACTGAACACCCCAAACTGCAGAACTGAAGGCATTTGCTAATGATCTCATTTAACACTGCTATGCTCAGAGGCGAGGGATCACAGGGGAATTGGGCAGAGTTATGTCAGTTATTCGCGGTAGCATTTGATGGGGCCTTTTAGAACCACAGCTCCAACTCCAAGGAGCCAAGAAAGACTGAGCTACCTGGGTGTTTTAGATAAAACCTCAGTCTTTCCACCTGTGCTTCATTGCTCTCACACCACTACCACACTCACAACACTTCTGACACCACAGGTGTGGGGTTTTCCCCCACGCCAAGCAATTCTCTGTGACACACCAGGGTGTTCTACAATTTAACTCAATCCTGACACCATCTACTAGAGACAGCGTCAGATACCACAGGTTAAGGGCTCAGTCCCACGAGACTTCCCCCTCCCCCCATCCCCACAACCAAGATTCAGATGCCAATCACAAGTAGTAGGCCACCAGGATACCCATATCTTCTGTCTGACTTGGCTACAAATTGGAGGTTCCCATGACGTCTTCCTCCTTGGATTCAATTATTTGCTAGGGTAGCTCACAGAACTCAGAGACACACTTACTTACATTTACCAATTTATTAAAGGATACAGATGAACAGCCAGATGAAGAGATACATAAGGTGAGGTCTGGGAGGGTCCGAGCACAGAAGCTTCTGTCCCAGTGAATGCGGGGTGTATCACCCTCCTAGTACTTGCATGTGTTCACCAAACTGGAAGCTCCCTGAGCTCTATACCTTTGGGATTTTTATGGAGACTTCATCACATAGGCATAGCTGGTCATTAACTCCACTACCAGCTCTTCTCCCTTCTTGAGGGAATGAGAGGCAGGGCTGAAAATTCCAAGCTTCTACTCATGGCTTGGTCTTTCCAGCTAGGTCATCCAGTCAGGTCATCCAGGAGCCACTCAGGACCCCACCCAGAGTCGCCTCATTAGAACAAAAAACACTCCCATCACCCAGGAAACTCCAAGGGTTTCGGGAGCTCTGTGCCAGGAACCAGGAGAAGAGACCAATATTTGTTTTCTATTATCTCACACTGGGTGTGCAGACATAGTGAGAGAGGCCAGCTTGGGGAGTCAGGACACAGGGGCTGTCATGCTGGTCCTGCTGCTAACCCAACCGTGTAATTTTTGGTGAAGTCCTCAACCATTTAGAGACTTGTTTTTCTCTTCTACAAAATGGGGGCAGTAATGCCTGCTTTGTATTTCTCAAGGTTGTTCTGGGAATCATATAAGTAGTGGCTGTGAATGTGGTGTTAAAGCACCCTAAAGGAATGCATATTTGTGACTCTCAGCCTCCACCCCCTTCTAGTCAGGGCCCCAAGTTTCCCCACTAAGTTTATACCAAGGATCTTTCCCTCCAGCCTGACGAGGACTCCACAGTACAGCATTCCAGGGTAGACTCCAGGGCCTTGGTTTAGAGCAGTGGGGTAAGGAGAAGCCAATTTTTTTCCTTCTCAGAGCTCTGGTCCCCCAGGTCACTCCAGGATGGAGGGAGCTGCTAAGTATAAACACTCAGGAATCCACAAATACTCTTGGAATTCCAGCTTAGTGAGCCTGTTCAGTAATGCTTCCTGCTAAACTAACAAAGAGTGATAGCAGAAGAATGCTGGGAGACATTCCATCCCCTGGCCTCCAAAGAATCCTGGCAGCTCAACTTGTTATATCAACGTGTTATATCTGGAAGAAACTTTAGATCAGTGGTTCTTAATTCTGGCTAAACATTAGAATCACCAGGGGAGCTTTTAAAAGATACCCTTGCCCGGCTGTACCTCACACCAATTAAATCAGCATATTTGGGAGAGGGACCTAGACATCAGTATTTTTAAAGCTCCCCAGATGATTGCAATGTGCAGCCTAGTTTGAGAACCACTGCTATAGAGGATCCAGGTCAAACACCTCACTTTACAGAAGGAAAAACTGAGGCCCTGGGAGTTTAAGAATTTTGTCTGAAGTCATACAACTGATTAGAGCTTGAGATATCAATTCAACAAGTTGATGATAATAACAGCTCTTTTTTTGTTGAGCTTTTACTCTGGGCCAGAGTAAGCACCAAGCACCTTACAAATATAATGTCAATAAATCCTAATGATTTTATGAGAAAATTGAGACCCAGGGAGTTTAACTAGTTTTCTCAAGGTCAAAACAACTGAACAGTGGCAGAGATTCCAGTTCAATTGTTCAACTTAGTTTGAGCAGCACGCAGATGACAAGACAGGGATAGAGCCCTGCCCTTAAGGAACTTACAGTCTACCTGGAGGGACAGGACACAGGTGAGCCAACATTTAAAACACATTCTGATAAGTGTTACAGTAAAAGTCAACAATGGAAAGACAAGGAAGGCACCTAACTCTGGGAAAAGTCAAAGAAGTCTTCTTAGAGGAGGAGGTATTGAAGAAGTCTTAAAAGGTGAATGAAAGGTAGTTTAGTGAAAAACGAAGAGGGAGAGAAAGTGGAACCAGCCAGTGTAAAGAATGGTGAATGCTCAGAGCTATGCAGTAATTCATAGTGACTTGATAAGTATATTTGGGTGGAGCTACTGCCAAGAGGTGAGATTGAAGAAGTACAGAGACTAGATCATTAAGGAGTTTAAAAGAGGGAACCATAGCAGGATTATAAACGGACAGTGGAAGGATATAAATGTATGTATTTAAAAGGTTATTGGAGGATATGATAACAAAATCACAGGCAACAAAAGAAAAAAACAGATAAAGTGGACTACATCAAAATTGAAAACTTCTGTGCATCAAAGTACACTCTTAACAGAGAAAAAGGGCAACTCATGCAATGGGACAACAAAAAACAATCTGATTCAAAAATGGGCAAAGGACTTGAATCGATCTCTCTCCAAAGAAGATATACAAATGGCCAATAGGCACATGAGAACATGTTCAACATCACTAATCATTAGGGAAATTCAAACCAAAACCACAATGAGGTATCACCTCATAGCCAGTAGGATGGCTATAATCAAAAAAATAGAAAATAATAAGTGTTGATGAGAACGTGGAAAAATTGGAACACTTGTGTACTGCTGGTGGGAGTGTAAAATGGTGCAGTTGCCGTGGAAGACAGTAGGGCAGTTCCTCAAAAAAGTAAAAATAGAATTACCATATGGTCCAGCAATTCCACTTCTGGGTATGTACCTAAAGGAATTAAATGCAGGGTCTCGGGCTTCCCTGGTGGCACAGTGGTTGAGAGTTCGCCGGCCCATGCAGGGGACACAGGTTCGTGCCCCGGTCCGGGAAGATCCCACATGCCGTGGAGTGGCTGGGCCCATGAGCCATGGCTGCTGAGCCTGCGCGTCCAGAGCCTGTGCTCCGCAACGGGAGAGGCCACAACAGTGAGAGGCCCGTGTACCGCAAAAAATAAATAAATAAAATAAAAGCAGGGTCTCAAAGAGATATTTGTCTACTCATGTTTATAGCAACATTATTCATAATAGCTGAAAGGTAAAAGCAACCCAAGTGACGAACGAATAAATAATCAAAATGTGGTGTACATATATACAATGGAACGTTATTCAGCCTTAAAAAGGAAGAAAATTCTGGTACATGTTACAAGGTGGAACCTTATTGTGGTAAGTGAAATAAACCACCCACAAAAGGACAAATACTGTATGAAGTACCTAGAGTAGACAAATTTACAGAGACAGAAAGTAGAATTATGGCTACCAGGAAGGAGCCAGGGAGATGGGTAACGGAGTGTTACTGTTTAATGGGTACAGAGTTTCAGTTTGGGAAGATGAAAAAGTTTTAGAGGTGGATGGTGGTAGTGATTTCATAACAATGTGAATATACTTGATGCCACTTACCTATACGGGTTAAAATGGTAAATTTTATGTTATGTGGATTTTACCACAAAAAAATTATGGCAATAGCATTAAAAGATTAGTGGGTGAAAACTCAATGAGGAGACCAGTTAAAAAGCTAATGCCCAGGGGCAAAGAACCCAATAAGAGTCTGATAATGTAAGACAGTGGCAGGGGAGACGTAGGGGACAGACACTAGAGATCTCTAGGAGGTGAGTGGCTAGCTAGATGGGGCGTCAGGAAGAATGAGGAGCCCCAAAACGCTACTCCCAAAGTCCTGACCTGAGGGAGTGATGAACAGTGGTGTCCATCACCAAGACAGGGCCCACAGAGTTGGTGGGGGAGGAACAGGTTTCTGAGAAGGTGGTGAGTTCAGCTTTGAACAAGCTGAGTTTGAAGTACCTGGAGAATATCCAGGTGGCAATATCTTAAAGGAATCAGATACACTACAAATTGATCTCAGAAGGTTGGATATTTTTTTAAGTATGATAATAGTATTATGGTTATTTTTTAAAGTTTGTATCTTTTGTAGAAAATATGGGTGAATGGGGCAGGGCTGGCCATGGGGCAATGGTTGTTAGGGCTGAGGCATGGTACACAGAGATTCTTTGTGCAATTCTGTCTACTCTGGGGACCAGTCAAAATTCACCATAATAAGAAGTTTAAAAAACAATAATAGCCCTGCTCGCCATTCCCGTAATGGCTGCTTCCTTGAAGGTGCTGTCACATGGAACCTCTTAGCCTCAGCATCCTGAACTGATAGAATTAAACAAATACCACTTTCTTTGAAACCTTCAGCCTTTAAGAACCAGTCACCTCAAGATCTCAGCATCGTGATCTTAGTTTCAACACAGTTGTTCCCAGTCCTCTTTTCATTGCTTTTGGTGCTGCCTGTTGTTGAAGCAGTAGAAGCCGGAGATGCAATCGCTCTCTGCTCGGTGTGGTTCTCAGCATTACAGGCATTTGTGCTTGTTTGGGGGTGTATGCACGAAAGAGAAATGGACAGATGAGACTTTGAAGGGCCTCCCGAATCAAACCTTGCCCTGAAAACCTTTGTGCTATTGAGGTTCAGAACTGAGTTTTGGTCACTGAAAGTTCCCAAGAAACAGTAAATAGGGTAGTTCATAGTCTTGGTTATTTCCCTATAAATAGGAACAAACTGATATACTATGTTAAATGGAAAACAAAACGTTTTCTTCACAACAAATAATGCACTGAAAAATGCCTTAGAAAGAAGGTCAAAGAAGTGAGATGGCTGAACTTTGCATATTTCATAGTTTCAGAATTCTCAATAGGAAGAAGAAAACTCTTGCCCAGAATCCTGGGAAATTGCCACTGTTTAAGTTATAATCACTGCCTCCTGCATCATTGAGGAGTCTTTTCTCCATATTTTTAATGGATTTTTGTGTTGTTATCTCCCAAGTTAATATTGTACCTAGATATTAAATACAGTAGGTCAAAAATTAAAACTTATGTCTTTGGGCTTCCCTGGTGGCACAGTGGTTGAGAGTCCACCTGCCGATGCAGGGGACACGGGTTTGTGCCCTGGTCCGGGAAGATCCCACATGCCGCGGAGCGGCTGGGCCCATGCGCCATGGTCGCTGAGCCTGCGTGTCCGGAGCCTGTGCTCCGCAACGGGAGAGGCCACAACAGTGAGAGGCCCACGCACTGCAAAAAAAACAAAAAACAAAAAAAACAAATCTCTTTGTGGGGGAAACGTTTAGAAAATGTATTCGATGTATCTAACGTTGAAATGGAGAAAAGATTTAATGTAAAAAAAATACTTTATATTGACATTGAAATGGAGAAGAGATTTAATGTTTAACAAAACCAAAAAAATCTTTATATTAACTGGTAACATCTCCATGGTGAGAAGTACTATATATCAAATATAAACCCATTAGGTAAGTTAAAAAAATAATAATAATAAAGAGATGTAAACCTATAGGGCAGAGATAAAGACATTATTTTATTATTAACAATAATAATACAAAGGACTACCATTTAGGGAGTCTCTACTCTGTGGCAGGCACTTTGCTGAGCCCTTTGCATGCCTATGTTGTACTTTTCATGACAACTCTCATTTTACTAAAGTTCAGATGTCTTGCATACCAAGTGGCAAGCTTCAGATTATATGAGGTATATCAGAGGGAACGAATAAAACAAGAAGCTAGAAGGGCTAAACAAGGAGAGGTATGGACTGCTGACGTCTGAGAATAGGAAAAGGACCCCATAAAGACGGTGGTAGGTAGAGTGCTTTGCAAACCGAGGAAGAACAGAGATTCAAGAAGAAAGGAGTGGCTCCTTGTGTCAAATACCACACAAAGTGCAGGCAAAATAGCAACTAAAAACTGCTCAGTGAATTTTACAGTTAGGAGGCTGGGAGTACCTGGGGTCTTGGAAAGAACCACTGGAATGGTGGGGACAGAAACTGGGTTGGGAATGAGTGGGTAGCAAATTAGGCCTACTCTTGATAAGCTATGCTGTGAAGGGAACTTGAAAGATTGCTGTGATATTGTGATTTATAATAAGAAATATATATTTGGTCTTCATATGTTTCTGGCAGAGCTTCTAAAGCCCTTGGAATTTCCTAAGTGATGAAAGTGATAAAGATGTCTTTTGTTAATGAGGTCTCTTGGACCACACCTAAGGATGGGGCTGGCTGCCAGGAGAATCAACCATGTTTTTAGAGGGGTGGAAACTTTCCACGCCCCTGACCTCTGGGGATGGGAGAGGGGCTAGAGGTTGAATCAATCACCAATGGCCAGTGATTTAATCAATCACGCCTATACAATGAAGCCTCCATAAAAACCCAAAAGGATGGGGTTTAGAGCACCTCCAGGTTGGTGAACATCTCTTTCTATCTGGCTATCCATGAGTTACATCCTTTTAAAATAAACAGGTAATCTAATAAGTAAAATGTGTCTCTGAGTTCTGTGAGCCACTCTAGCAAATTAATCAAACCCAAGGAAGGAGGGGGTCATGGGAACCTCTGACTTACAGCCAGTTGGACAGAAGCACAGGGCACAACCTGGGCTTTCGATTGGCATCTGAAGGTGGGTGGGCAGTCTTGTGGGACTGAGCCCTTAACCTGTGGGATCTGATGCTATCTCTGGGTAGATAGGGTCAGAACTGAGTTGAATTGTAAGACACCAGCAAGAATTGCTTTGTGGTGTGGGGAAACCTCCACACAATCAGAACTGGTCCCAGACCTTAACTGACTAATAGCTAGAGGAAGGTAGCCACAAAGGTGAGAGGAGCTTGACTGTGTTGATGTGTGGTAGGAAAACAGCAGGGGAGAGACTGAAGATGGAGGAAAGGGAGGTGACGACACGACGCAGTGCTGAGGGATTGGGAGGGATGCAGTCCAGCGCCCAGATGATGGATTGCCTGGGATGGGAGCAGGGGCACCTCCCTGTGGAAGGGGAAGAAGAAAGGAGGCTACTTGTGGGTTGGGGCTTAGGAAAGAGATCAGGGAGTCATGATGTCAGAGAGCAGGTGAACTGGGAGTGGGGGAAGTGAGTAAGCTGAAGACAAGGAAGGTCTGGCCAGAGACTGGCATGGTGGCATTTCTGAGCTGAAGCAGTCATGACAAGGTCCAGGGTGTGCCTGGCTGAGGTGGCAGGTATGGCACTAGAGTTAAAAGGTCAAGAATTATGAGATGGATGATCCTGAAGAACAGATCTGAAGTGGAGAAAAAGTCCGGTGAGTTCTATCCTCAAAGCGATCAGGAGAGAGCAGTTCCTTGGCTTAAGACAGAATCACATTTTGAGATTTAAAAAAAAATAGTAATTCTAAGTCTTAACTCATGGCTAATCTAAATAGCTCTTGCCAAAACGTAAATCTGTAGCTTCCTCAAGAGTAGACCAAATATTTAGACCAAGAAACAGACTGAAACTGTGAAGCAGGAAACCTGCACGATTAATCCTGACTCTGTCAGTTACAAAATGGGTTAAATATACCTTTCTGAGTTCGACTGGAGCCTGGTCTCCATTCATTCACATTCATTCAGCAAACATGCTGTCTGTCTGCCAGGTACTTTGCTAGGTCTCGGGAATTCAAAAACGAATTATCTATGGTCTTTATGGAACTCACAAACAAGCAGAGGAACCAACCCTGACAGTATGAAAATTCTAGGGCAGAGGTAGGTAGAAAGTGCAGTGGGGTTGTGTGAGCACAAAGAAAGGAACCTAGATTTGGGGTGAAGGAGCACAAAAGAGCTAACATGAGATAAACCTTAAAGAAGGAGCAGAGTGCACCCGCCTGGGAAGGAGAGGAAGGGCATTCTAGGAAGAGGAACAGCATGAGAAAGGGCACTGAGGGCCCAGATAGTCATGAAATAACAATCTGGTTTGGCAGAGCAGTGGTTCTTAAATGGCAGTCTGCACAAGAATCAGCCTCGGTATCATTAAAAAGTAGGTTCCCAGGCCCCGGGAGCAATGGATCTGGTAGGCCTAGGAATCTGCATTTTTAAAAACAAGTGTGCTCGGGCTTCCCTGGTGGCACAGTGGTTGAGAATCCGCCTGCCAATGCAGGGGACACGGGTTCAAGCCCTGGTCCGGGAAGATCCCACATGCCGCGGAGCAACTAAGCCCGTGCGCCACAACTACTGAGCCTGCGCTCTAGAGCCCGTGAGCCACAACTACTGAGCCCGTGAGCCACAACTACTGAGCCCGCGAGCCACCAACTACTGAAGCCAGCACTCCTAGAGCCCGTGCTCCACAACAAGAGAAGCATGACGATGAGAAGCTCGCGCACAGCAATGAAGAGCATCCCCCGCTCACTGCAATTAAAGAAAGCCCGCGTGCAGCAACGAAGACCCAACATAGCCAAAAATAAATAAATAAATTTATTTTTTAAAAAAACAAGAAAACAAGTGTCCTCGATGCTTCTGAGGACAGTTCATGCTGCAAAACCCTGGGCTAAACGAAATTGAGCTATTTGTAATTAGGTGGATGGATCTAGAGTCTGTCATACAGAGTGAGGTAAGTCAGAAAGAGAAAGACAAATACCGTATGCTAACACATATATATGGAATTTAAGGGGAAAAAAATGTCATGAAGAACCTAGGGGTAAGACAGGAATAAAGACACAGACCTACTAGAGAATGGACTTGAGGATATGGGGAGGGGGAAGGGTAAGCTGTGACAAAGCGAGAGAGAGGCATGGACATATATACACTACCAAATGTAAGGTAGATAACTAGTGAGAAGCAGCCGCATAGCACTGGGAGATCAGCTCGGTGGCTCTGTGACCACCTAGAGGGGTGGGATGGGAGGGTAGGAGGGAGGGAGACCCAAGAGGGAAGAGATATGGGAACATATGTATATGTATAACTGATTCACTTTGTTATAAAGCAGAAACTAACACCACTGTAAAGCAATTATACTCCAATAAAGATGTAAAAAAACCAAAAAAACCCCTGGGCTATAGTACAGGGTACCTGGTGGGATGAAGGAGTGGGGGTTGTGATGAGGCAGAAATTTTGGTCAGGACCACATTGTGCTAAGGATGACAGCTCAATTTACAAGCAGTGAGGCATCTTTTGGGAGTGCCCTGATGACACCTGTTCTAGAAATCCCAGTCTGGAGATGGCACTGACAAGAGCCTGCAGAGAAGGAGGGTTGCGTATCCAGACAAAACATGAAGGGCTTCTTCAAGGGAAAGTACATTATTTAGAGATGAAACCATAACGAGGACCCTGGTCCTACCACCCACTTATTAGCTGGGGGGTGGCCAGGACATCCTCGGGCTCCTAGGAGACAAAACCTCCCCTCAGGAGACCTACAGTAACAGCCACGGTGGCCCACATAGTGCACACAGGCCTACGCAGAATCCAGGCTGCGGGACACTCCCTGTGGTTCTGAGGCCTGTGCTGAGTCACCTCTCACTGGAACAAGCTTCTCAGAGCCCCTGGGATCTTGCTTCACATGGCGCTGCTTGGATTCCCCTTGGTTTCCAGCCCAAGGAAGGAGAAAGAATAAACATCAACCAAAGGTGTTGCTAGGGCTAGGTGCCCAGAGCCCCTCCCCTTGCCTCTCTCCCCTCACTCCCTACCCTAGAAGCTAGGATAAACAGCTGATTTCCCAGTTTCACGATCCTCTTGGCTGCTCCTGCAGAAAAAGGGCAGAGGCGAGTGCCTCTCAGAACAAACCCAAGGCTGGAAGGGACTTGATGACAACCTGTTTTCTGGGAGAGGCCCCAGGCTGGCTCATGTGAAGCTCGATCATCGCCACCCAGGCCTGGCTCCAGGGGCGGGGCTCTCACCCCCAGACTCCTTCTCAGGGTAACTTCCTGGCTGACTGACACAAAGGGTGACCTCGCACAAAACTACTCCCTTTCTTGGGCTTTGGCTTCCTCTGTAAAATGATGGAGTTGGACTCAAAGAAGCTTATCCAGTCCTATCATTCCTGGACTGATTGGGCTAAACTGATTGGGACAGAATATCCTCCCTCTAACGTGCCCAGGAGGGCCAGGAGCCATTTCAGGTACTCTCAAGACACATCGATCCATTTACTTATTATTTTCTGAACACACTACTATGTGCAAATAATAAGAACGGCCATCATTTTCAAGTGCTTACTACGCATCGGCATTATGCTAAGCATTTTACACTTCTTTGCCCATCGCAACAACCCTATGAAGAGGGTACTATTATTATCCTTATTGCATCAATGAGAAAATGGAGGCTCAGAGAGATTAAGTATCTTGCCCAAGAACATGCAGCTGGTAAAGCAGCAGAGCCCATATCCGCTCCAGGTGGGTCAGTTTCAAAGACCATGGCCTTTCCACTCCATCACAATTTAAAATGCTGGTCAAACAAGGATTAGTTAGGTGCAGATCATAGCCTATACTGGAGTTGTGGAGGAGGGAGGGAGGAAGGACAGACCAAGTGATGAAATTATTTTATTTTATTTTTTGGCCGCACCGCACAGCTTGCAGGATCCTAGTTCCCCCAGCCAGGGATGGAACACGTGAGAGCGCGGAGTTCTAACCACTGGACTGTCAGGGAACTCCCAAAATTCTTTGTTAAATGGGAATAAGAATAGTACCTGCCTCAACTGGTGGTTGTGAGAATTAAATGATTAACACCTTCATAAGTGCTTTAAAAAGACAGCTACTAATATATAACATTAACTACTGTTATTAATGAATGTTTTAAAATTGTGGTAACATATGCATAACATAAAATTTACCATTTTAACCATTTTTAAGTGAACAGTTCAGTAGCATTAAGCACATAACATACTGTTGTGCAACCATCACCACTATCCATCTCCGGAACTTTTTCATCTTCTCCAACTGAAATTCTGCCATTGGTTTTTAATAATTATTAATACAACTCATTATTATGCTAAATATCTATATGTTCCTATCCCCTTGACAAAAGGCTGTAGGTTGTAGCAGAGGGCACGGGTTGGAGATCGTAGCCCTGAGTTTAAATTCAGACTCCCTCACAGTCGGTTTGAATTTAAACCCCTCAACATCAGTTCCTCCACGGGGATGAGACAAATACACGGAGATCACACAGGATTGTGATTAGTATTAGATGAGATCACCGAGGAAAAGGTACATTGCAACCTCCATGCAAAGAGCTCCACAAACGTTAGACCCTTAGATTGGTGGATAGATACTTTTAAGCTCCCAGCTCAGCTCCTGGCACAAAATAGGAACTCAGAAAAAGTTCTAAACGAACCGGAGAAGCTCTAAGTTGTTGAGCCATACTGCCCCCTGGTGGTAGCCCAAAACGGTGCAGCGTCTCTGGCCTCCCCGGTGCTCTTTGGGGCTAATTGGGTAAGACCATGGGGGCCGTCTGGGAACGCAAGGGAAACCAAAGGTTACTGCCTGGAGGGGCTTTTCCTGAAGACTCTCGTTATCCCAAGACATCCTCCAGGCTCAACTCCATGTTCCAAATGGGCTGGTCTCCTTTTTGTACTGCTGACTTTCTCTTACCACTTTTGCTCATGTTGCACCACCTTCCCACTGGTGGCTCTTTCAAACCCTAAATCTCCCTCAGACCTGCTCAAATCTCACCTCCTCCAGAAGGCCGCCCTGTAGAACTCCAGCCAGGCTCTCCTTCACTCCTTTTTTTAACCTCTACAGAACTCACAGCCTGTACTTAATTATGTGCTGTGTGTATTTCTCTCCAAACTTTGGTTCCTTGATATAATTTCCTTGTTTTCTAATGTTTCCCAGGTCTACAGAGCAAGAACTGAAGTGATGGATAGAGCTCCTTAAAAGCTATATATTTTTTTGGAGATACAGTTGATTTACAATATTAGTTTCAGGTATGCAACATAGTGATTCAAAATTTTTATAGATTATACTCCATTTAAAGTTATTAAAAAATATCAGCTATATTCCCTGTGCCGTACAATATATATCCTTATTTATTTATACATGGTAGTTTGTACCTCTTAAGCCCTTGCCCCTGTCTTGACCCCCGCCTTCCCTCTCCCCACTGGTAATCACTAGTTTGTTCTCTATATCTGTGAGTCTGTTTCTGTTTTGCTATATTCATTCACTTGTTTTTATTTTTTTAGATTCCACATAGAAGTGATAACATACACTTTTTCTCTGTCTGACTTATTTCATAATACCCTCCAGGTCCATCCATCCATGTTGTTGCGAATGGCAAAATTTCATTCTTTTTTTATGGCTGAGTAGTATTCCAGCGTGTGTGTGTGTGTGTGTGTGTGTGTGTGTGTGTGTGTGTGTGTATCACATCTTCTTCATCCATTCATCTGTTGCTGGACACTCAGGTTGCTTCCATATCTTGGCTATTGTAAATGATGCTGCTATGGATATTGGAGTGCACATAGCTTTTCAAATGAGTGTTTTTGGTTTTTTTCAGATATATACCCAGGAGTGGAATTGCTGGATCACTGGGAGTTCTATTTTTAATTTTTTTAAGGAATCTCCACACTGTTTTCCATAGTGGCTGCACCAACTTACATTCCTACCAAGAGTGCATAAGGATTCCCTTTTCTCCACATCCTCACCAACATTTGTTATTGTTTTTTGTTTTTTGTTTTTTGCGGTACGCGGGCCTACTCCCTGTTGCGGCCTCTCCCGTTGCAGAGCACAAGCTCTGGACGTGCAGGCCCAGCGGCCATGGCTCACGGGCTTAGTTGCTCCGTGGCATGTGGGATCTTCCCGGACCGGGGCATGAACCCGTGTCCCCTGCATCGGCAGGCGGACTCTCAACCACTGCGCCACCAGGGAAGCCCCTATTTATTGTTTTTTTGATGATAGCCTTCCTGACAGATATGAGGTGATACCTCATTGTGGTTTTGATTTATCAATACATTTTTCTTATGATTAGCAATGTTGAGCATCAAAAGCTATACATTTTTGAGTTCAAAATACAGACCAGGTACAGCACTGGGTACCTGGTACTTTTACAAACATAACAATCCCATGATAATTCTAATGCAACTCTAGTGCAAATTACATGTTATTTCAATTTATAGGTAATAAAACTGAACCTCAGAAAGGTTAAGTGACTTGCCCAAAGTCATACAGCTAGTAAGCGGTAGAGTATGGGTTTGAACCTATGTGTGCCTGCTTACAAATTCACAGAATAAATTTTATCTCCCCTGTTGACTCCTCTCAGGTTGTTGGCACATGCCTGGAACAGTGACTTGGGAAAGAATTCAAAACACCTAGGCTTGGAGGGTTACATGGTGGGTTTGATTAGCAATGTCTGCCGTGAGTGACGAATGAGTGGTGATGTGTGCACCTTGTACTTGCCATCCTTTCATTACCCCATGCTGGATGGGTCTACGTGAGGATACTCCACCTTATTCTGAACATGGTTTTAAGAAGGCATACTATGTTGAATAAGCATGTGCTTTTTTTTTTTTTTTTTTTTTGCTGTACGCGGGCCTCTCACTGCTGTGGCCTCTCCCGTTGCGGAGCACAGGCTCCGGACGCGCAGGCCCAGCGGCCACGGCTCACAGGCCCAGCCGCTCCACGGCATGTGGGATCCTCCCGGACCGGGGCACGAACCCGTATCCCCTGCATTGGCAGGCGGACTCTCAACCACTGCGCCACCAGGGAAGCCCAAGCATGTGCTTTAAAGTAAGACTGACCTGTATTAAAATTAAGCTCCCTCCGTTTCTGGAACTTTGAAACGTTAGTTGGTCCTTTCTTTATGCCTTAGATTCCATATGTGTGAAATGTTTATAATAACCCCTGAGTTGTTATGAGGGTTTAATGGGATTAATTCTGTAAACACCCTTGGCATGGTGTCTGGAATACAGTAAGTGCTCAACTGGTGTTACTTCTCTCTCCCTTCCTATTAGAAATAGAGAGCCCGATTCCTCTTAGGCAGTAGTTTGGAGGGCACTGTCCTTCCTAGGAAATAATAATTGTACGTCAAAACTGTCACAGGATAAAAGTTTTAACCTGATGAGACCATCTGGTATCACTAGCCTCCAAACGTGATGCACCAGGAAGGACATAACATTGTCTATGTAGTACTCCTGCCCAAAGTGTCTAACTTGAATCTAAACACAAGGAAAGAATCAGACAAAGACAAAACAACTGGCCTAGATGCTTCAACAAGATCAATGTAAGAAAAAAAAACAAACAACATTCTAGATTAAAGAAAATATAAGAGATATATTAACCAAATGCAATGTATGATCCAAAACCAAAACAAAAAACAAAAAAAAAACAGCTATAAAGGACAATCAGGGGAATTAGAATATGGATATATCTTAAATATAGCCTTGTATCAATATTAAATTTCCCAAGGGTGATAATTATGTTTCAGCTACATAGGAGAACGTCCATGTTCTTAGGAGATACTTGCTAAAGTATTTGGAGTGAAGTGTCATGATGCCTACAACTAACTCAATGGTTTGGGGAAAGCTGTATGTATGTATATGTGTCTGTATAAACAGTTAAAGCAAATATGGCAAAATGTTAACAATTTAATCTTAAGGAAAGGGCATCCAGTGTTCATTGTATTACTCATAACTTTTCAGAAGATTTGAAATATTTCAAAATAAAAAGTCAAGAATAAAATATATATTCTAGTTAGCAAAGTTTTAAAAGTATAATGCTTCATGTTGGTCAGGGCATGGTAAAATAAACACACTAATAAATTGCAGACGATACACTAGCACAACCATCTTAGAAAACAAGTTTGCAACAAATGTCTGTGCACTTCATTAACACAGTGATTCTGCTTCTGGGAGTCTGCCTTAAGCAAGTAATTGAAAAGAAAAAAAAATGGGGAAAAGTATTCACTGCAGTGTTTTTTACAATGGTAAAAACTGAAGAACAAAAAAACCTAAATGTCTAGCTACCGAGGAATGACTAAGTAAACTATACCAATCTGATGGGCTACAATGCAGCTATTAAAAGTGAAAATTATGAATAATAATCTTAAAATATTTGAAGACTATACAGCAACATGAGAAATAGGAAGTACAAGTTAAATTTTTAAAAAGCAGAAGAGAGAATTAGAACAAAGAAATGGGAGGAAAAAATAAACTTTTGTTCTTTTCATAAGACTGGGCGGAAGCTCAGTTTGAGACTTATTTCTCTAATTATCACAAGAGCCCTGGGAGTCCCCCGTGGTCTAATGGTTGTTAGGATTCTGGGCTTTCACTGCCGTGGCCCCGGTTCATCCCCTGGTCAGGAAACTGAGATTCCGCAAGCCACGTGGCGCAGCCAAAAGAGAAAAAAAAGCCCTAATTCTGAGAGAGTCTTTGAAGGAGTAGCTACAATCTACTTATGACTTTGAACCTATTTTTATGAGAGAGAGAGAGGGAATACATTGTTATAAATGAAGAAACAGAGGGGAAAAAAGCTTTTGAATTAGAGCCTGACACTGCCTGCATGTGCAGGACTTTAAATGCACCAAGTCATTAATCATGAGCTCCTAGTGCAGGAATAATCCATCCTAATTAATTTCTTAAAAAATGAATTTATTTGAGCAATAGAAATGATGGATCACTAAACATTCATTACAGGCCACTAAGCACGTGTCCACCTATGGGGACTGAGAAGAAGCAATGAGGATGAAAAGGCTAGGAAGCAAACTGTCTCAGATGATGAGAAAATCACATCCGTGGTGAGTGGGAAGGGGGCGCAGTCACATTTTACCGGATACTAAGATACACGGGGGCAGTCCTCTCTGAAGGATAAGGGCCCTTCTATTCACTTTAGAATTCTGGTTTTCCACTATCCTAGCCCTGCTCTCCGAAGAAACAAGGAAAGAAATAATGACAAAAGATACGAAGCAACTGTGTCTCAGAAGCCCAGCTTGAATTTATGGAACCAGCATAACCTGAAACAGCCAGAATCACCAGCCTGGAAGACACATAAGGTCACATGTTTTCTACTTTTCAAAAGAAAACCAGCTTGATTACCCACATGCCAGACAAACAGAAAGTCCAATATCCCTTTCTCCCTTTGAATTGTCCTGTATCCCCGGTTCTACACAAACCAAAGAGGCCAGTGTTGCTAAGGACAGAGAATGGAAGACACATTTCCATTCACCAGAGAACCTGTTTGGGGGAGCAGCTGCCTCTGTCACTGCTACACGTGTGGCTGATGAAAACCCTCCATGCACAGCCTGACACATGCCTGCCTCTTCCTGCTGCAGGGAGCTTGCTGCTCCGGATCTCTGTGGTGTTCCGTGCCGGGCTCCCAAGGTCACCCTCACATACTGAAGTGTGCACCCCTTCCCCACAATTCATGTATTGAAGTCCTAACCCCCAGTACCTCAGAATGTGCCTGTATTTGGAGATAGGATCTTTACAGAGGTAATTAAGGTTAAATGACATCATTGTTGTGGGCCCTAATCCAATATGACCGGCCTCCTTATAAGAAGAGGAGATAATAAAACAGGGACGCATATAGGGAAAACAGAGGGAGAAGATAGCCATCTACAAGCCAAGGAGAGAAGAAATCTACTCTGCCAACATCTTGATCTTAGACTTCTAGCCTCCAGAACTGTGAGAAAATACATTTCTGTTGTGTGAAGACATCCAGGCTGTACTATTTGTTATAGCAGCCCTAGCAAACTAATACAGGTCAGCTTTGTCCTTTTGTATGCATCTATACAGTAGACCCAAAATCACTTGTTGAAAAGACTATTCTTTCCCCATTGAATGGTCTTGTCAAAATCAAGTGACCTGAGATGTATGCGATTATTTCTGGACACAATTCTAGTCCACTGATTTATAAGTCTATCTTATGCCAGTACCACACTGTTCTAGTTACTGTAGTTTTGTAGTAAGTTTTGAAATAGGGAACCATGAGTCCTCCAACTTGGTTCTTCTCTTTCAGAATTGGTTTGGCTATTCAGGGTTCCTTGTAATTTCATATGAATTTTAGAATCAGTTTGTCCACATCCAGCTGCAAAAAAGGCAGCTGACATTTTGATAAGGATTGCATTAAACCTGTGGATCAGTTCAGGGAGTATTGCCATCGTAACAATGTTAAGACCTCGAATACATGAACATGGGATATCTTTTCATTTATTTAGATCTTTAATTTCCTCCCATGATGTTTTGTAGTTTTCAGTGTCCTGAATTTCTTCTGTTAAATTTATCTCTAGGTACAGTTGACCCTTGAACATGGGTTTGAGCTACATGGATCCACTTACATATGGATTTTTTTCAATAAGTACTATAGTACTATACAATCCACAGCTGACTGAATTTGTGGATGTGGAACCCCATGGGGCCAACTATAAAATTATACATGGATTTCCAACTGTGTGCTTGGGGCAGGGGTTGGCACCCCTAACCTCCATGTTGTTCAAGGGTAAACTGTATTTATTCTTTTTAATGCTATTATAAGTGACATTTTTAAAATTTAATTTTCAGATTGTTCATTGCTGGTTTATAGAAGTACAAGTGATTTTTGTACATTGATCTTATATCCTGCAACCTTGCCAAACTTGTTTAGTAACTCTAATAGGTATTTTGTAGATTCTTTCAGATTTTTCATATCTGAGATTATGTCATCAGTGAATAGGAATAGCTTTACTTCTTCCTTTCTAATCTGAAGGCTTTTAAATTTCTTTTTTCTTGCCTAATTCCTTGGCTAGAACTTCCAGTACATGTTGGATAGACATGGCAAGAGTGGATATCCTTGTCTTGTACTTGATCTTTGGTGGAAAGCTTTCAGTCTTTCACCATTGTGGTGTTAGCTATGAGTTTTTGTAGATGGTTTTATAGGCTGAGCAAGTTCCTTTCTATTTCTAGTCTGTTGAGTATTTTTATCATGAAACGGTGTTAGATTTTGACAAATACTTTTTCTGCATTTATTGAAATGATCACATGTAGTTTTTGTCCTTTATTCCATTAATGTAGTGTATTACATTGACTGATTTTCATATGTTGAGCCACCACTGCATTGCTGGGATAAATCTCACTTGGTCTTGAGGAGTAGTCTTAATGTACTGCTTGAATCAGTTTGCTAGTATTCTGTAGAGGGTTTTTGCATGTGTATTCATATGGGATATTGGTCTGTAGTTTTCTTTTTATGTGTTATCTCTGGCATGGTATCAGGACAATACTGGCCTCATATAATGAGTTAGGAAGTGTTCTCTCCTTTTCTATTTTTTGCAAGAGTTTGAGAAGAATTAGTGCTGATTCTTCCTTAGATATTTGATGGGACTCACCAGTGAAGCCATTTGGTCCTGGGATTTTGTTGTTGTTAAGAGTTTTTTTGATTACTGATTCGATCTCATTATTTATAGGTCTATTCAGATTTTCTATTTCTTCTTGAATCAATTGAGATAGTTTGTGTGTTTCTAGGAATTTTCCCAATTATTCTAAGTTATCTAATTTGTGGGACTACTCTTGTTCACAGTATTCTCTTAAAATCCTTTTTATTTCTATATAGTCAATAGTAATGTCCCTGCTTTCACATCTAATTTTAGTAATTTGAGCATTCCCTTTTTTTCTTGGTTAGTCTAGCTAAATGTTTGTCAGTTTTGTGAATCTTTTTGAAGAACAAAATTTTGGTTTTGTTAATTTTCTCTGTTGTTTTTCTGTTCCCTATTTTATTCAAGTCCCCTGTAATATTTATTATTTCATTCCTTCTGTTGCTTTGGGTTTAGTTTGCTGTTCTTTTTGTAGTTTATTAAGGTAGAAGTTTAGATTATTGATCTGATATCATTCTTCTTTAATGTATGTATTCACAGCTATAAATTTCTTTCTGAGAACTGCTTTTGTTACATACCATAAGTTTTGGTATGTTGTGTTTTCTTCTTTGTTCATCTCAAAGGATCTTCTAATTTACCTAGCGATTTAGCTTTTTGTTATTTAGGAGTGTGTCATGTAATTTCCACATATTTGTGAATTTTCCAAACTTCCTTCTGCTATTGATTCTAGCTTAATTCTATTATGGTTGGAAAAGATACTTTATATGATTTCAATTTTTAAAAACTTTACTGAGATTTGTTTTCTGGCCTAACATTTGGTCTATCCTGGAGAATACTCCATGTGCACCTGTCTAGTTGTTCTATTCATTATTGAAAATGGGGATAATAAAGCATCCAACTATTATTATTGAACTATTTTTCCTTCCAATATGGTCAATATTTGCTTCATTTAGTTTGAGGCTCTGTTGTTAAGCGCATATATTTTTATAAGTGTTATATCTTTATATCATTATATAATGTCCTTCTTTGTCTCTTGTAACAATTTTTGTCTTAAAGTCTATTTTATATGATGTTAGAATAGCCATTCCAGCTCTCTTTTAGTTATTATTTGCATGGAATATGTTTTCCATTCTTTTAGTTTCTACCTATTCCTGTCTTTGAATCTAAAGTGAGTCTCTTGTAGATAGCATATAGTTGAATCACTTTTTAAAAATCCACTATAGCACTCTCTGCCCTTTCATTGGATTTACATTTAATGTAATTGGTCACAAGGTAGGAATTTTATCTGTTATTTTTCTATTTGTTTTTTATATGTTGTATATCTTTTCTGTTTCTCTTATTTCTCCATTACTGTCTTCTTTCTTGTTGATTAGCTATGTCCTAGTGTACCATTTTAATTCCCTTGTTTACTATATTTTTGGGTTAATTTCTTAGTCATTGTTGTTTGACCATGGACAATGTATAACTAGACAGTTATAATTGGAATTACAATGAACATCTTAACTAATAACAATTTGGTTCTGATTAATGCCAACCAATTTCACTATTATACAAAAATTTTGCCCCCATATACCTCTGTTCCCTCTCCCCTTCTTTGTACTATTGTTGTCATACAGACTACACTCTTAATATGTTGTGTGCCCATCAATGCAAAGTTATTATTATTGCTTTATGTAGTTATCTTTTAAATAACATAGTAGAAAATAAAGAGTTACAAAAAATACATTTGTACTGTCTTTTGTATTTACCTATGGAGTTACCTTTAATGGTATTCTTTATTTTTTCACGTGGTTTCAAATTAAGGTAAGTCCTTTGAGCCAATTCTTGAGGGAGCCACCAGATAGGTCAAAACAAACAACGACAATTTCTTGTGAATGAGATCCATTCTGTTCTTTCTGTTCCCAATACCTGTATGGGGAATGCAGCTATTTTCTTCAAGGCCACTGCCAACCCTGGATGGGACCAGGATAAGTTAAAACACCACAAAGGGGCTTCCCTGGCGGTACAGTGGTTGAGAACCCGCCTGCCAATGCAGGGAACACGGGTTCGAGCCCTGGCCTGCGAAGATCCCACATGCTGCAGAGCAACTAAGCCCATGCACCACAACTACTGAGCCTGCGCTCTAGAGCCTGCAAGCCACAATTCCGGAAGCCCGCGTGCCTAGAGCCCGTGCTCCGCAACAAGAGAAGCCACTGCAATGAGAAACCCACGCACCGCAACAAAGAGTAGCCCCTGCTCACCGCAACTAGAGAAAGCCCGCACGCAGCAATGAAGATGCAACACAACCAAAAATAAATAAATAAATAAAAATAACAAAATAAAATAAAATTTAAAAAAAACAAAGAAACACCGCAAAGGGGCTTCCCTGGTAGCACAGTGGTTGAGAATCTGCCTGCCAATGCAGGGGTCACAGGTTCGAGCCCTGGCCTGGGAAGATGCCACATCACACAGAGCAACTAAGCCCATGCGCCACAACTACTGACCCTGCGCTCTAGAGCCCGCGAGCCACAACTACTGAAGCCCGAGCACCTAGAGCCCGAGCTCCGCAAGAAGAGAAGCCACCGCAATGAGAAGCCCAAGCACCACAGCAAAGAGTAGCCCCTGCTTGCCGTAAATAAAGCAAGCCCAAGCGCAGCAATGAAGACCCAACGCAGCCATAAATAAATTTAAAAAGAGAAACACCACACAAAGCTTGCTATTCTTACTGAAATTCAGCTGGTTTTTCTTGAAAACGTTCCCGATTGTTGGAGGCTTTCAGTTAGTGTCCAGTGTTCTGAAAAAGTTGATCCTGACAGTTTTTGCTGCATTTTTTGTTACTATTATGAAGGGATCAACTTTTGGTGTTCTTCCTTTGCTGCTCTGCTGACACCACTTCAATATGACTTATTACTGGCAATGTTAACCTTGATTATTTGGTTAAGGTGGGGTCTGCCAGGTTTCTCCACTGCAAAGTTACTATTTTTTCCTTTCCATGCACTATTCCAGAGGTCAGCAAACTATGGCTGGAAGGCCAAATCAAGCCCACTGACTGTTTTTGTAAATAAAGTTTTATTAGTACACAGCTGCACTCATTTTTTTAAAACATATTTTCTGTGGCTGCTTTCATGCTACACCACCAGAGGTGAGTTGCTGTGCAAAAGGCTGTATGGCTCACAGAGACTAATATAGTTCCTCTTTGGTTCTTCGCTGGTTCTTGCTCTATTTGTTAGAAACATATCACTAAACCTAGCCCACATCCAAGGGGAGAGGAATTAAGCTTTACCTTATGGAGGGAGCAGTATCCAAGCATTTTTGGACATATGTTAAAATCAAGATAATTAAATGTTTGGGAGTCTATACTTTGAGGCCATGCAAATATCATGTTTCTCCTTAAACTTTTGCTCACTAATATTTCCTTCATCAGTAGGTCTCACCTACAGCAATTATTACTGTGGTGCTTTAATCATGATTTGCTGTTTCTCTCATTCCTTTTACATGTCTTAATTTGAATTCTTCTGTAAGGGAGATTTGTTCCTTCTTCCCCACTTATTTATTTACTCAATCTTTTAATTACATCAGTATGGGCTCACGGATACTTATTTTATTCTTTGGGTCATAACCATTACTATCATAATTTACTTCATGGCATGGGAGTTGAGGTACTTTCTCTTGTTGGAGGTTTTATGTTAGAGCCCTGAATGTGATTTTTAGGCAAGTCCCTTGACCTCTCCTTCTTTTTATCATCATCAGAATAAAAATATTAATAGCCACCTCACAGCGTTCTTGTGAAAATGCTGTTTGAACTAGGAGGTAGGATATAAATGTTAGATTCTTTGGTAATGTACTTCCTTTACTCCCATTTCCTTCTTCACTTTCCTTCTCTCCCTCTTTCCTTCCCCTTTTCTCATTCCTCCTTTTTCCTCCTCAGCCTGTGTGTTGCACCCACCAGGGGTCCCCTGTGGCACTAGGGCTGAAGCCAGTGGGGTCTGAGTCACAGCACTTCTTTGAAGGAGGGCTGTACCAAGGTCAGCCCAAATAACCAGTTTCCCTTTGCTGTGTCCCCAGAAAGCCACTTCAAGGACTCCTTTGCTGTTCTAAGCAGACCTCTTCCTGCACACATGGGCCCTGCACCCTTCATCCCCTGGAGGGCAGGGACCTTGCCTTACACCTTTCATAACTTCCTTACATCCCATACTGCACAATGACTTTCAGATAGTCTTTCATCAACCTTGAATGCAAATCTGAACATACACATAGTCTGCATGTTTCCACCATGCAGAACATGGGCGTGCTAACTGCCAAACATCATCACTGAAATTCACTGGGTGGTTTCTATCACTTTCTTAGGGTTTCATTCCTAGTTTGGAGATATTTGATGTTCTATGTCAATAGTCGTTAACTGTGTGGGAGGCTATAAAGTGAGTCAGACATGCATGGTTCTGAAACTCAAGGAGCCCACAGTACAGTTGCGGGGAGAGAGCTCTGCACAAATAACCAACCATAGATAATCAAGGACTTCAAATGTCAGACATCACATGGATTTTGTTCAGTAGGCAGTGGGCAGTTAGTGAAGGCTTTTGAGGAAGAAGATGACATAATCTATAGTGAAAAACTAGGAAGGCTGAAATGCATGAGCCTGGAGACATGGGTAGGGAGGGGGCAATTAGAAGGCTTTTGGAATAACCTGAGTGAGAAATAATATACCTCAATGGCAGTAAGAATGGAAAGAAATGGACAGAAACCTCTCCCAGGAGAAGTCAACAGGACATGGTCAGCTAGCAATCAGAGAATCTTAGAAGGCGACCTTTGAGACTATCTGGGGCAAGCTGAAGGTTTGTGGCAACCCTGCATCAAGCCAGCCTACCGGTACCATTTTTCCAACAGCATTTGCTCGCTTCATGTCTCTGTGTCACATATTGGTAATTCTCACAATATTTAAAACCTCCCATCAGCAAAAAGATTGTGATTCACTGAAGCCTCAGATGATGGTTAGCATTTTTTAGCAATATATTTTTTATTACTTTATTTTTTTTAAATATTTATTCATTTATTTGGTTGCACCAGGTCTTAGTTGCAGCAGGCGGGCTCCTTAGTTGTGGCTCGCTGGCTCCTTAGTTGTGGCATGCAAACTCTTCATTGCGGCACGCATGTGGAATCTAGTTCCCTGACCAGGGATCGAACCCAGAACCCCTGCATTAGGAGCACAGAGTCCTAACCACTGCACCACCAGGGAAGTCCCTAGCAATTTTTTTTTTTTTTTTCTCGGTACGCAGGCCTTTCACTGTTGTGGCCTCTCCCATTGCGGAGCACAGGCGCCGGATGCGCGGCCATGGCTCACGGGCGCAGCTGCTCCACGGCATGTGGGATCTTCCCAGACCGGGGCACGAACCCGTGTCCCCTGCATCGGCAGGCAGACTCTCAACCACTGCGCCACCAGGGAACCCCAGCAATATTTTTAATTAAGGTATGTACATTGTTTTTTTTTTAGACAAAATGCTATTGCACATTTAATAGACTACAGTATAGTGTAAATGTAACTTTTATATGCACAGGAAAACCAAAAAATTCGTGTGACTTGCTTTATTGTGATATTAGTTTTAGATAGTCACTTTATTACAGTGTTCTGGAACTGAACCCCCAATATCTCTGAGCTATGCCTGTATATTCTAAAAGTATGTGTAGAAATATCTGCATAGTACACATTAACCCAGACATTTACACCTCTGATCCATGACTTGAGAAGTCACAGAAGTAGATACAGGCCATAGGGTTAAAGTACAATAGACAGCTCCACAGCAGAGTGTGGGAGAGCTGATGTAGAAGAATTAAGTCAATGATTCTCTGGGTGCCTGCCTGCGGTGCTCTCAACCTCCTCCTGAGAGATGCAGGGCTTTACCATTAAGAACCATAGTTTAATAGCACGTGACTTATCATGCTGGCCACAAGTGATCAGAGCAGGGGAAGATGCTTGACTCAAGGGCAGCTAATTTCTGGGCAGGCAGGTGGCTTATGAGATATGAGATGATTGGAGACTAACAAGGCCAACAGAAAAGAGAATCAGATTTTTGGAGAAAGCTTGTCCGTTGACAGTGGGCACAGGAGATGAAGGTCACAGAGGGATAAAAGACAGCATATCACTGAAGTGGTAGAAATCTGGAGTCAGCAAAAGCCTGAGCATTGCTTTTCAGAGAGTAAGCAGCTGGTGGTTCGTAGTGCCAGACCATACAGGAGCTGTGGAAGCAGATTGCTAAGGTGGCAAAATGGCCAAGTATCAGAAAACAGCAAACTCCTGTCACTATCGGGGCAGTGAGATATTTTGGTCCCTAGAGCTGTGCTGATCAGATCCTAAATTGTATTTAAGTCCAGAGTAAGCCCAGCCATATGGCTGTTCCTGAACTTCTAGCCTGTGGCTGAGATTTCTGTCTTCCTTAATTCTATAACGTTGCTTACAATAACCTCTCATTACTTCTGGTGGCCTGAGTGAATCTGTCCTTTGCAACCACAAGACCTTATTAGGCCATAAAAAGAAACGGAACTCTGGTGACTGCTACAACACTGATGAACCTTGAAAACATTACACTAAATAAAATAAGCCAGGTATGAAAGAACAAATATTCTATCATTCCACTTATATAAGGTACTTAGAATAGTCAAAATCAAAGAGACAAAACATAGAAGTTACCAGAGGCTGGAGTCTGGGAAGTGGCAAGGGGAGCTATTATTTAATGGTTACAGAGTTTCTGTTTGGAGTGATGAAAAAGTTTTAGAAATAGATCGTTGTGATGATTACACAACATTGTGAATGTAATTAATGCCACTGAATTGTACACTTTAAAATGGCTAAAACAGTAGAATTCACGTAAAACAGTAAAATTCATGTTATATATATTTTACCACAAGCACACAAAGACCCTGTTAGAGATGCGGTGTCATGGAAAGAACACCAGCTTGGAGTCAGAGAAACTGAGTTCAAGACCCAGCTCTGCATTTTCCAGCTGTGTCACTTTGGGCAAGTTACCCAACCTCTCAGGGTCTCAGTTTATTCATTTGAAAAATGCAAATAATAAAACCCTTTCTAGGGTTTCCCTGGTGGCACAGTAGATAAGAATCTGCCTGCCAATACAGGTGACACAGGTTCGATCCCTAGTCTGGGAAGATCCCACATGCCGCGGAGCAACTAAGCCCGTGTGCCACAACTACTGAGCCTGCGCTCTAGAGGCCACGAGCCACAACAACTGAAGCCCGGGTACCTAGATTCCGTGCTCTGCAACAAGAGAAGCCACCGCAATATGAAGCCCACACACCACACCAAAGAGTAGCCCCTGGTCGCTGCAACTAGGGAAAGCCCGTGTGCAGCAATGAAGGCCCAACGCAGCCATAAATAAATAAATAAATAAATTTTAAAACCCAAAACAAACCCTTTCTAAGTTTATTGTGAGGAACAATGAAGACAAAAATGCATTAAATCATTACATAAATATCTTTTGAAAAGGAGTCTGGTGACTTTTGCTATGTGTATTTGGAAGAGGAGACAACAGGCCTCTGTATTCTTCTTAAGAAAGTGTGAGGCTTCTCCTTGGGCTGTGTGTTCAGGGTACACTTGGGGCCAACAGTGTGAAGCTCACCACATCTGCCCAGACTTCTCTGAATGCCCCTCTTCTTGACTTCCTCCTGCCACTTCCTCTCCAGCCCCTTTTGGGCTCCCAATGCTCTGGGCTCTCTCTTCCTTTAGTACCCTTCGAGACAAGCCCTCAGGAGGGATTATTTTCTCATTCAAACTGGAGTCCCTCTGTTCCCCTTCCCACAGCATATCTGTATTTAGGCCATACCTCTTTCCAGGGAGGAAAAAGCTTGATCCACATAATTTTGCTGAGTTGAACTGAAGGATTTTTTTAGGCATCAGCAGACATGTAGATACAGGAAATGCCGGGGGTGTGGGAGCCCTCCAACCCCTTTGTATCTCCCACAGCCAGGCAGTTAATAATCCTGAAACATTTGCTGAGTGGGATCCTTTCTCTAGGCATCATCAAAAGGCGGGGGTGGGGTGGGGACCAAATGGCTTCTCAAACTTGATTGCCTTCTGACGTTCTGTGAGGTCTAAAAAAGTAGGCGCCCACACCAGGAAGGCTGAGGAGCTGTCCTAGGTCCTGAAGTGCAACTGAGCTGGCAAGCCTCCCTGTTTCTCCTAACCCTGGGGCTCTGGCAACTCTGGTTCAGCCTGAACTCGGATTTAGAAGAGGTAAACAAAGAGCTAATTCTGGGAAGGGGGAAAGGATGAGAGAGAGAAGTATGCAAACACACAGAGCCTTCTGGATCAGCTTAAGCATGGAGAGATTGCTAAGGCCAAAACATAGAAACTTTTGTTTTGATTTTATTTTTAAATTAGAATGGTCACCAAGAAACCTCTAAGCAAAAATATGGAACAAGTACAAGGGGACAAAAAGCTGTGCAACAAACAATGCAATGCAAAACTGTGTAAACACCAATTTGTAAGCAAAACTACACCCACATAGATTGACGTGTCACCATCAACCATCACCATACCAAAGGACTCAGAGCTCTTTTGCCTTTTCTTGTAGATAGAAACAGTTTAATTTTTATGGACAGAGGACAAATAAGCATATGACTTAGCTTGATGTCATTCATGCTCTTTCACGTGTCTTTGTTAAAAAAAATTTCCCGCTTCTCCAGGAAGTTTGGGGCATAATCCTCTCCACCTGCCTTGATGACATGCTCATGCAAGCATGTTTTCATGGGGCTGAAGAAACTAGGCTGAACAAATATTACTAGTATAAAACCAGACACAGAAAAGGGGTGGGCTTCCCTCTAATTACTTAACACACATGGTCTGCAGTTAAATACATCCTGCCTTATCGTAGTCCATAAGTTAGGACCTCAAATTAGCCATAACTCTTCAACTTCACTCCTTAGAGGTAGTGACCACATCACATGTCTTTTCCTACACAAACAGACACAAGCAGCAAAACATTTAACTGGACACACAGTAGGTGTTCAATAAATGTCGGTTGGTTGGCTGTTTAAGGCAAAGTAGACGTGGAGGCTGGATTTCACTCAGGTAATATGTTTTCTTTTTCTTTCAGGTCATTTATTTTTCTTTCTTTTTAAAAAATTATGGTGTTTTTAATAGTGGAAAAATTAAAAATAATATGAGTCCAACACGAGATTGACTGAACAACTTATAGCACATCCATATAACTGCACACCACACCGAACTGTGAAATGAAGTAAACAGATCTACATAACTGATGTGGGTAAATGGCTACAATTTATGAAGTAAGAAATGAAAGCTGTAGAACATATATAAAATGTGTATGATTCTATATTTACTAAAAAAAATTAATCTGAGAAAAGGACACTTTTTATCACTTCTAGCTATATTCGTTGCTATAATTCCAGCAGCTGGCACATAGCCAGGGTTCAGTAAATATTTGTTAATTGGCTACGGTAACACCAAGGATTCAGTATAGCACTTAAAATACTCCCAACAGAGTGTAAATTCTGACCTTTTTTTGGTTGTTGTTACTCCAGAACAAGCAGGATTTTCCTATTGTTGGGCAGGAGGGGAGTGGGGAGAGCTTTGTTATTAGACAAAGCTGGTACAGCATTAGATTGAAGGTTCTGGATAATACATTCTTTTTTGCTTATTTTATCTTTCTACCTATCTACCTATATATTAATCAATTTTCATAACTTTTTATTTTGAAATTTCCAAACCTATAGAAAAGTTGCCAGACTAATACAATAAACATCTGCATTCACCAATTGTTAACTTTTTGCCACATTTGCTTTATCTCCTCTGCATCTGTGTGTGTGTATGTGTGTGTGTACTATTTTTGCCAAACCATCTGAGAGTACGTTATATAAATCATGACATTGCAAACCTAAATACTTCAGCATATACCTCCAAAGAACATTTGCCTATTTTTGATATGTATATAATTTTCAAAGAACTATTTCTTACTTTGAAATAGTTTAAGACCCAAAAGAAGTTGCAAAAATAGTACAGAAAGTTCCCAGGTACCATGAATCCAGCTCACTCTTCATGATAATATCTTACATAACCTTAGTACATTATCAAAAACAAGAAAATGACACTGACACAACAAATTAATTCAACTACAGACTTTATTTGGATTTCACCAGGTTCCTCCCTCTCTCTCTCTTTCATTCTATGAATTTTTATCACATGTATAAATTTGAGTAATAGAACTCAAAGTTACAGAACAAAACAACCTTCATGTTACCCCTTTATAGTCGTATCCTCCCCCTAACCCTAATCCATCAACCATTGATGTTTTCAATCGCTACAATTTTTTCATTTCAAGAATGTTACATAAATGAAATCACATAATATGGAGTACTTCTTCACTCAGCATAATGCCCTTGTGATTCATCCAAGTTGTTGAGAATTATTCATCAATAGTTGATTCTTTTTAATATAGATTAGCATTCCTTTAGATGGACGTATCACAGTTTGTTTATCCATTCACCTGTTGAAGGACACTTAGGTTGTTTTCTGTTTTTGTCTATTATAAAGAAAGCTAATGCGACCATTCGTATACAAATTTTTCTGTGAACATAGGTTTTCATTTTTCTAGGCTAATTATTCAAGAGTGAGATTGCTGAGTCATACAGTAAATGTATTTTTAACTTTATAAAAAACTGCCGAAGTGTTTTCCAGAGTGGCTGTACTGTTTTACAGTCCCACCAGCAGTGGATAAGAGATCCAGATGCTCTGAATCCTTGTAGGCACTCGATACTGTCAGTATTTTGTCTCTGCCACTCTAATAAGTATGTATCATTGTGGTTTTAAATTGCATTTCCCCAAAGGCTAGTGATGTTGAACATATTTTTCGTATGCTTATTTGCCATCTGTATATTCCCTTTGGTAAAATGTCTGCTCAAGTCTTTTGTCCATTTTCTAATTGGAATGTTCATTTTCTTACTGCTATGTTTAGAGTTCTTTATATACTATGGATATACATCCTTTGTTGGATATGTGATTTTCAAATACTTCCTTCCAGTCTGTGGTTTGTCTTTTCATCTTCTTAAATGGGTCTTTTACAGAGCAAAAGATTTTTTAATTTTTATGAAGTTGATTTCCTTTATGGATCGCACCCTTGGTGTCATGCCAAAGAGTTTTCCCAAGTGGTTGTACAGGAAAAAATTCAACCATCTTTTTCTCCTCACATGTGTTTAATACTGTGACAGATGCTGAGAGAGATACATAGATGTAGAAGTTGTGCTCAAGGAGCTTCCAGTTCAGTTTAGACAAACACACAAATAATTACAGCAGAAGATGGGAGGCAATTATGTCATGTGAATACTACAAAGGCTGTGGGTAGGAGGAGGAGAGCTCATGAGAGGGAAGGATCACTTTACATTGGAAATATCAGGGAAGGCTTCACGGAGGAGGCAGCATTTGAGCCTTAAGGATTTCAACAGCTGAAGTGGGGGCACAGGAAAAAAATTCCAAGGAATTTCTTGAGCATGCACATGGCAGGCACTGTGATACCCACTTTGTATACATAATCACATTTACACCTCATAGTAATCTCATGAGAGAGAGGTCAAGGGTTCTCAAACCTAAATTCAATGGGTCTGGGGTAATGCCTGGGAATCTGAATTTAAGTTCCCAGGTACTTCTAATGAGCAGTCAGGTTTGGAGACCCCTCAGGTGGATGGTTTTATTGAAATTTTACAGATGAAGAGACTAAGTAAGGTTCAGCAAATAATAGCAACTTGTTCAAAGTCCCATGGCTAGGAAGAACTGTGATGCAAAACTAGAGCTCTTACGGAGAGAACTTTATCACAAGGCTCTCTGCCTCTGGGAGGCAGCATACCTAAAAAAGAATTTATGAGGGAAGAGCAGAGGCCAAAGACTAAGTCCTTGAAACCCAGGAGAGTAGTGAGCACTGCCAAATGCAGAGGCCACAGAGGATGTGGCATGAAGGAGAACCTGGGGATAACTGAACAATGTGTCTGCCTGAGTCTGACATTACAGGAAGATGAATACACACCCCTTGCATAGGGCAGGGCACTCCCTCAGGAGACCTGGCCAGCTGGAAGGAGTTGTGGTTTGAGACTCAGCCAAGATCACTCCTTGGTAGTACAGCTTTGTGCTAAAATGATTAAAGCCAAACATGTGGGCCTACGGAGTGGTATGTCAAGAAAGGGGAGGCAGGGAGACACAAGTCTCACTGGGGAATCTCAGTATGGAATCTCAGGTAAGCTATTCAGAAATTGCAAAATGCAGCCCACTTTAGATTTTCCAGGGCCACTGCCCCTTTGATGGATTATTCAGGCCTTTTGCCTCATCTTCTGCTCTATGTGTGTCTTGCCTTTGGATTACTGCTTCTATTGGAGGATGGAAAGGAAAAGAAAGGTGAGACTCCAACTAGGACATTTTGCTGATTTTTGGTAGTCCTGATAACATGGTTAAAATGAGATCGGAACAACAGCCCAGATGTAAGATCTTCTAACTATCTGTGGGTGTTTCCACTTAGCCACACTCATGTTGGTCCCTGGTAGCACAGTCAAGTGGGCTGTATTCTCACTCCCAAGGGGAAGCCTGGAGGCCTGTGCAAGGATACTGTGGACAATTCCATCACGAAACCCAACTCATTTGCTGTTGACAGTAGATGCAAAGCAATGTCTGTTATTTGAAAGAGGACAATGATGACAATAACCCCTTATACCTGAACAAAGCACCTTCACATGCATCAACTCAGTTTTTTATGACCTTGGCGAGGTGGGCGTTGTTATCCCCACATGCTTAGGAAGTGGCAGCAGCCACAATTCAAACCCATCACCTCTGATTCTTTGAATTACAAACCAGCCTGCTACTTTGTTATTGGCCAAAACTTTCCTGAAGCCTACTTAGCTTTATTCTGGCTGCATGGAAATTAATAAGACTTCAAGAGTCTCATTTTTCTAAGAAGTAGAATTATGCAGCGAGGAAAGAATGTTTGCTTGCTAGTGACCTTATGCAGAGTGCTGCAGCTAAGCCTTGGTTTCTTATCTGTAAGATGGGGGAAAGGGCTACCTTGAAGAGTGGCCAAAAGGAGGTAAACCTATGCAAAATTCCTGGCACAAAGGCTGGCAGAGAATATTCATTCTGTGATGTTAGCACTCTTCCATCCTTCACATCACCAGGAATTTCTGAGCCCACTGAACTCAGCATTGAGTCCCTCCAGCTCAGGTCCTGGTCTCTGATGAGGAACCACAGAGACAGGCTGTGGCAGGGCCTGACCATCTTACATGACATAAAGCACAAAGCCAAGAATACGCTCCAAAGTCCCATAGGCCTCTATTCCCCCCTTCCTTTAGTGGCCTGTCTCAGGTAATATTTCCTCCATGAAAGTAAAACTTATCCTAGAACTACATCCTTGAGATTCCAAGATCAAGAAAGGCCTTCAGTTTGGAATTCTGGAATCTACTAAAAAGTTCTTCATCCTCCCTCTTCAAAGCCATAGCCACATCCTGAGAGATTATAAATTTGAAGACCCCACCCGACCTCCTCCCAGCCTTCATCTTTACAGATCCCATTCTTGGAAATCCACCACTGTGTAGTGAAGGAGGCCAGCTCAGTCATCAGCACTCTTCCCCACTTTTGGAGTTTAATCTGTTCGCAGGGACCTCTTTTGTCCAAAGACAGATCTCCACAAGAAGGGGCCCTCCCTAAACCAGATGAACATTTACACAGACTGAAATCTCAAATGCCTGCCTACAGGGCGAGACAGGTAAAGTAACTAAATTAAGAAGGTGGACGTTATTCAATGGAGAGTGGCGGGGGACTGTGGTGAACAGGAGAGCACGCTTATACAAGTGGCAGTGGCACCTCAGCTCTGCCCATCGTGGCCATCCCAGCTCTTTCCTCCGCTTCTCTCCAGTCTCTGCAACTCAGGCCCACTCCCTTTACCTTCCTCCCCTCTCTTCCCGGGCGTCACAGGCTTTCAGCACAGCCACCCAACCCCGGGCGCTCCGGAGAGCTGCAGAGGAACAGCTGATGAGATGCTCTCTGACGTAGACCCACTTCTCCCCTGGGAACCCCAAGCGGGCAGAGGGAGGGGCCAAAGCCGCGCCCTGAGGGTCCACACTCTGTCTGGAAAAACAGGACCTCACGCTCGGGAGCTCCAGGGTGGCGATGAGCGTACAGCATACCTCCCAGAAAACACTAACCTCCCAGTGGATTAAAGGGGGCAAGGAGGACAGGGTCAAGGGACGCGACGGAGCCGTGTGGTTTCCGGATGGGAAACCCCCATCGTTTAGGCACCCTTCCGCACAAGTCACTTCCAAACCAGATAACTCTCGGGGACGGACGCTTCAGACAGGCGGTGGCTCCTACGCAAATGGCTCTGTCCCCGCGCCCTCGGTCCGCGGCGCGCGCAGCTGCGGTAGTCACTGCGCTTCCCCGCCCCCGCTCCTGGATGCCCCCCCTCCCTCTCTCCGCCAGACCGGGAGCAGGAGCTCCGCCCACAACGCGCCGCCCCAGGCACCCCCCAACCCCGCCACCCCACGCCTTAAAACCCGGTGCACACCGCTCCGCCGCGTCCGGGCCGGCTCACCTCTCTTCTCCTCGTCAGCTCCAGCGCAGCCGCTCTCCCGGTCCTGGTCCCGGCACCATGAGCTTCGGCTCGGAGCACTACCTGGGCGCCGCCTCCTCCTACCGCAAGGTATTCGGAGACGGCTCGCGCCTGTCCTCGCGCCTCCCCGGGGCCGGCGGCGCGGGTAGCTTCCGCTCGCAGTCGCTGTCCCGCTGCAATGTGGCTTCCTCGGCTGCCTGCTCCTCGGCCTCGTCGCTCGGCCTGGGCCTGGCCTACCGCCGGTCTCCGGCGTCCGACGGGCTGGACCTGAGTCAGGCGGCGGCGCGCACCAACGAGTACAAGATCATCCGCACTAACGAGAAGGAGCAGCTTCAGGGCCTCAACGACCGCTTCGCCATGTTCATCGAGAAGGTACACCAGCTGGAGACGCAGAACCGCGCGCTCGAGGCCGAGCTGGCCGCGCTGCGGCAGCGCCACGCCGAGCCGTCGCGCCTCGGAGAGCTCTTCCAGCGCGAGCTGCGCGAGCTGCGCGCGCAGCTGGAGGAGGCGAGCTCGGCGCGCGCGCAAGCCCTGCTGGAGCGCGACGGGCTGGCGGAGGAGGTGCAGCGGCTACGGGCACGCTGCGAGGAGGAGAGCCGAGGGCGCGAAGGGGCCGAGCGCGCCCTGAAGGCGCAGCAGCGCGACGTGGACGGCGCCACGCTGGCCCGCCTGGATCTGGAGAAGAAGGTGGAGTCGCTGCTGGACGAGCTGGCCTTCGTGCGCCAGGTGCACGACGAGGAGGTGGCCGAGCTACTGGCCACGCTGCAGGCGTCGTCGCAGGCCGCGGCCGAGGTGGACGTGGCTGTGGCTAAACCAGACCTGACTTCGGCGCTGAGGGAGATCCGCGCCCAGTATGAGTCCCTGGCCGCCAAGAACCTGCAGTCAGCTGAGGAGTGGTACAAGTCCAAGTTTGCCAACCTGAACGAGCAGGCGGCGCGCAGCACCGAGGCCATCCGGGCCAGCCGCGAGGAGATTCACGAGTACCGGCGCCAGCTGCAGGCACGCACCATCGAGATCGAGGGGCTGCGCGGGGCCAACGAGTCCCTGGAGAGGCAGATCCTGGAGCTGGAGGAGCGTCACAGTGCCGAGGTGGCCAGCTACCAGGTAAAGGTTGGAATGCTGCGTAGGGAGGGGAGTCCTGTTCTCTCCCGCTCATACTTCCCGCACAGTTGGGGCTCTAGAAACCAAGGAGAGGATAAGGGAGGGGACAGAAAGAGCCCCGCCTGGAGGCATTAGCAAACACAAAGCCCTGGAGCCTCTCTCGCTAATTTTAGGGGCCTGGACGCCCTCTTTCCCTGCCCCTCACTTAACGTCCCTATCCAAGCCCTTCTAACAAAGAAGCCCTCAAGCTTCTGTTCTTCGGAGTCTTCAAATCTACCTCATGCCTCCCTGTCAGCAAGTGGGCATAAACACGCTGGCGACCTGAAGAACAACACCCACCCAAAGTAGGAGTGAGCCCAACGCGGGTGGGTCACAGCCTCTCCATGGCTGGTGGTGCTGTTTCCGCTGTCTGGCTTGTTTGATTGACTTTGAAAGGCTTTCTGTGCGCCCTGGAAATAGTCCTGCCCTTGGGTTGGGGGAAGAATGAGGGACTAAACTGGGAAGGGTTCTATCCCATTGTCTTGACTTTTGCCCTCAAAGGAGTAGAGATTGGGAGCCAACAAGATGAGTGATTGGGCTAGTAATAACCGCTCTGCTCTGTCCTCCCCCAACACATATACACGGTTCCCTCCTCCACCGAGTAATGTTACTACTTCCTAAAGAAAGCTTTGCAGCTGTCAGCAAATGAGCGTGGTCGGTCGCTGTCCTCGGTGCTGATCTCTCGTTCTTCCCATCTCAGAATTTCCCTCTTGTCTCATGTCCCAGTTATGAGTCTCTAGGCAATTAACTGCTTTGATTTTTTTTTTTCTCTTGCAACACCAACACATCAGTCTTGGCTACCTGCAGTCAAAAAGGTCACCTCGTGGACAGCATCAATTTTCACTTTCATGGATGGCTTAGCACTTAACAAAAACCACTTAATCTGCTCAGCAGCAGTGAAGTCCCACTCGAAAATGCCCATTTCCTTAACATTTTTCCATCCTAAGTGCATGTGATAAATCACAGAGATGGGTTCATCTTTGTTATAGGTCACTTATTTTTTTTCCGTCTTTGCCTGTCCTCTAAGCCCCGGTGAAGGTATCGATTGGCTCTTTCCTCCTTTTCTCTCCAAACAAAGGCCACTGCATCTTCAGTTTTACCACATAGAACATTCTGGGCTTATGACCACAAAGGACACAGAGGCAGGAGAAAAGTGTAGAAAAGAATCTAAATAGTGTGGTTCAGTTTCAAGGTGCAATAAAAAAGTCCATGGGATAGAATGCTAATAATTCAGAAACTTGCTATAATTCATTCTAGCCAAGATCAAAGTTTACATTTGATAAAATTAATGGGGTTTGGGAACATTAATAAAATACAATCAAGAAAGGAGTGAAACCTCAAAATGCTATTTGAGTCTGGAGCTATTGATGTGCAGTATTTGCTGTTCATTATAAATTACTCCCTTTGATAAAGGAAGGAAGCTTGCTTAGATCATTTGTTTTGGTGTTTGGAATTACAGTAATATTCAAATACTTCTATTCCACTTCAATATCTGTAACTTGAACTTTTCACTATGTGGCCTAGGTCCCAGATGGCCTGAACTAATCACATTTAGTTAATTGAGACTTCATGTTTTCTTCTAGAAGCTTCAAAGGATGAGTTAGGTGGTCTTCTGGAGGGCTAGCCCAGTATTTCTCTAAAAAGGATAACTTACCCACAACCTCCATCTGAATTGGGCTTTGCCATGTCCTCTGTTTGCTCATTATAGCCCCTGTATTCTGAGAGGTAGCGACAGTATTGTCTGGCTTGTTTTGTTTGCTTTAGAAGGCTTTCAGTGTTAGACAATAGTAGGGTCATGGAGATGTAGTCTGCAGAAAACAAAAAACAACAGAAACTGCAGTTCATGCAGCTCTGCAGTGCTTCCCCCGTCAGCTTTAGCCTCAGAGCCTCAGTGGACCTGCTTTGAATGGAAGAGAAGATCAGACAACATATATACATGTATATATGTATGTGTGTGTGTGTGTGTGTGTGTGTGTGTGTGTGTGTGTGTGTGTATCCTACCTACCTCGTAGGACCTAAGGCTCAGGTGGGGCTCACATCTTCACCTAGGGATCCTGAAGTCCTGAAGCCACAACGGAGTCATTGGGCTATTCTCTGTAGCAGTCTTAGCAGTGCTGACTGAGATGAAAAGCCTCCTCCACAGTGAGATTCAGCCATTGTTTTCTTGCCCTCTAACCCCCTCCCCCTCCCCTTTCACTGCAGTAATGGAGGCTGTTCTTTCTTCTGCTTCAGAGATTAGTGGTAGGTTCATCTTCCTTTGCAAGTTTGCCACCCTCTTAGAGGCAGAGGAGGGCCCCATTAAAGTCACGTTTTCCCTGCTCCTGAGAGCTAACAGCCTATTTGAGGAAAGAAAGCTTATCACACTTTTGAAAGGGTGATGAATGATTCAAGGTGACATAGTAAGTATACAGTGGTGTATGAGAGAGCCTGAATCAGGTAACAGGAAACATTATGAGGAGTTAGGGCTGTTGTCCTCAGAAGCCAAACAGAGCCACCCTCTTTAGCTGAAGGTTTTCCATTCCTGCATAGCTGCTTCACCACCATTAGAGTCCTTGCTCTGCCAAAGATGTCGAAGGACATTTTTGTAGGGTACTGGGGGCCCTGGCCCTATACTGTGGTCAGTCTTGGAAAGCTGAAGCTTTCCTTGAAAGACCTTGCTGAACAATCAAGATCACACCATTAGTTAATGCTCTCCAGGGAGATGAGCCAAGTCTGCCCTCTTCTTTCCAGTATGAGATTGGAATGCGGCCTAATTAAATAGGAGGAAGGGGCTGGCCCCTTGGAGATTGGGGGTGGCAGTGGCTGAGTAAAAATCTATAGCTTGATAGATCCATTTCTGAAATTAGAATTCAAGAAAAAAGCTTCATTTGGTCCCTCTCTCTCTTTTTTTTTTTTTTCCAACTCATCCATGTGCTTTTTGCTTTCTTTTGTTCTGTTTTTGCCCCCTCTACTTCACTGTATTATTGTTACCTGGGCCATCCTGATAGAGCCTTTACAGAAAATAAAAAACTAGTGGTTCCTAAACCCATTGACCCACCAAGGTTACTTGGGCGCTTAACAGAAAGATTCTCAGGCCCACTCCCAAAGATATGGATTCAGCAGTTTGTAGGTGGGGCCCAGGAATACGCAATTTCGATAAAAGCACCGTCACTCCTCAGACTGATTTGGGTGTTCATTGACTTAAACCACATTTCCCAGTGTAAACCAGCCTATAGAAATACATATAATGCAACATTTTGAAATATGGTAGGAAAAAAAAAATATGGGATGAAGCAAAGACAGGAGTGAGAAAAGGCAGCACAGTGACCTGTGAGTGTACCATGCATAGAAATCCTCTCTCCCCACCTTCATTTTTATCAGGCAGAGCGGTAATTCTGAACAGCCTCTTTCAATCAGTGAGTGCCGCACTCATTACTGCTCACCTGGCTGAGGGCCCCTCAAAGTGATGAAACCCACAGCACCGTCTGTTGTTCCTATGCTCCACTGCAGATGCTAGTGTGGCCAGTTCTCTCTCTTTACTCCCAGCCCGCATCCTTCCTTCCGGCCCTGAGGAAGACGCTCAGCACTTGGTTTAGCCATTCCAAGAGAGACCCCCGCTGGAGCTGGGAGTGCCTCTCTCCCACTCCCTCAGGCTAATCCAGCAGTAGCTGCGTGGTTGGGGGAGGGAGCAGTCTGCAGCGCTCTGCTCACATTTCGAGCTGGAGGCCATCTTTGGCAGGGCTTTTGAAGGGCAATGCAAGACAGCCTGGTGTGGGGAAGAGAGTGCAAACAAGAGACTGGACACTGAGGAGCAGTGGTCAGCAGTCAGCACAGTTCCTTCTAACAGGAGCAAAGTCGTGCTTTCTGTCTACACTGATCCATAAAATAGACATGTGAAATGTGTAACAGAAAAGTTTAAGGAAATTTCATCTATCTGGAACTCGGGTCCCCAACAACCTCTCATTCAGAAAACACAGCTGTGAAACAAAAATAATTTTTTTAAAAAGGACCTAATTAACCTGCTGATGTGACAAAATGTCTATCTCTAAATCACATATTGGGAAGTTGGCCCTTTTGCTGCCCCCAGCCTGTTTATTGTTAACTTTACATGATTCTAAAGTACTTTGCTATTTGGATTTCAAGCCTGCAGCAAGATAAAGAAGAGGAGCCACTGGAGTCAGGCATTGTCAAGAATGAGTAGAAACAGATCAGTTAAACTTTCAGGACAAAGAAAACCAATACGTAGCAAACACTAACTCAAACACTGCTCTATGAATTGGGAGATTGGGATTGACATATATACACTAATATATATATAATAGATAACTAATAAGAACCGCTGTATAAAAAATAATAAAATTTAAAAAAACTTTTTTAAATTACAAAAAATACTGCTCTAAGGGGCCATTTAGGATAGAAATAAACAGTCTGATATATCTTAGTTGACCTAAAAATCACATCACAGTATTCTAGGAAAATAATTGGTCATTGTCTTAATCCTTAGTTGCTGAGAAAGGTTGCATTGTGTTTAGTGTCCTAGGTAAGAGTACTACAAACCACTTTAGAAAGGTTTTTATTTAAAATTGTGATTTTTAAAAAATCTGTTACGGAGATGTACATCTTCGTGAAAAACAAACAAAAAATAATAATGTGGTGCTTTAAGGGGTTTGCCTCCAACTCTCCAACATTAAAATTTTATTTTACGTTGCCTTCCTTAGTTATCTAAAGGGTTGTAGGGAGGGCTCGTGATTAATTTGTCCATATCATTACAAGGGTAGAGAGTTAACAAGGGTAGAGATATTAACAATAATAAAAATCACTAACATTTATTGAGCATTCCTAGGTGCCAAATGCTGTTCTAATGCCTATTATCTAATTTAACAGATAATGGATTCATCACATAATAATGTGAGGTGCATTAAATTGGCATCCTAACTTGAGGATCTCAGAACACTTCAGAAAAGAATAAACACTGTAATTTCCCATATACAGAAATGGAAGTTTCAAAGAAACTAAAATATAGAAAACTGAATGAGGTATGTTAGATGTTTGTGGCAGGGCAAGAAATGCAACCCAAAGATCCTGATGAAATCCTCTTTTTTTCCTCATATAACATTTCTCTTGCTCCTTTGCATAATGAGTATACTCCCTCCCCTTTCTCCTTTTTCCTTCACCCTAGATGCTTTTCCCCCTTACCACAATAATATTGATTCTCTTACCTCTAATGCGTCACTAGCAGACTTACTTGTAGGCTAGTTTAACCTCAAATATAGCAACCATCCAGTAAAATTTCTTGGTAAAAATCCTTTTAAACTCTCATGATCTCTTAACACACTTTGGAATATTTTCATCACTGTCCAGTGTATTATGTATTTTCCCCACTGCTTATCATCCCTTGCTCTGTACCCATCAGTTAATTGAGTTTCTTCTTTGTGGTATTCCTGTCAATATTTATAGAACAGGTAGGTGGTATGAATTTTTGTTCTTTCTGCAGATTCTCTTGATTTGGAAGTTTGTACCCCCAATGTGTCAGCCCTGCCTTTCACCATTGCTTCAACATCCCCACAAGGGAAGTTCAAAGGTTCCTCAGCTCTTACTTTCTTGAGGTTTCTGATATTTTTATCTGCATCACTACTTCATAAAAATAACTCTCAGTCATTGTGCTCTTCATGTTGACAGAGTTGCAACTGAATTATATAAATTATTTGCTCAGAATAAGAAAAGAAATGCTTATGTAGCATCATTCATTCATTCAACAGTCATTCATTGAGCATCTACAATGTGCATTGTGCTAGGCTGTGGGCTTCCAGAGGAGAACTAGACAGAAGGGGTCCAGGTTTCCATGTAAATTACATCCTGGTTCAATTGTTCTCTAATAGTGATTCACCCTCCCAGGGACGTTTAGCAGTGTCTGGAGACATTGTTGATTTTCACAACTGGGAGGCAGGGCACGTGCTACTGGCATCTAGTGGATAGAGGTCAGGGATGCTGCTAAAAATCCTACGTTCATAGGACAGCCCCCCACAACAAGGAATTACCCAGATAATGATAAGAGCTAAAAAGCAGAGTGGGGACTTCCCTGGTGGCGCAGTGGTTAAGAATCTGCCTGCCAATGCAGGGGACACGGGTTAGATCCCTGGTCCGGGAAGATCCCACATGCCGCGGAACAACTAAGCCCGTGCGCCACAACTACCGAGCCTGCGCTCTAGAGCCCGCGAGCCACACCTACTGAGCCCGCGTGCTGCAACTACTGAAGCCCACGCGCCTAGAGCCGGCGCTCCGCAACAAGAGAAGCCACCGCAATGAGAAGCCTGCACACTGCAACGAAGAGCAGCCCCCGCTCGCCGCAACTAGAGAAAGCCCACGTGCAGCAACGAAGACCCAACGCAGCCAAAAATAAATAAATAAATCTATTTTTAAAATATAATAAATAAATAAAAATCAGAGTGGCCAGTTTCAAATGGGGGCTTTTTTCTAAGTTGTCTTCCCACTGGAGGTGCCTTTTTCTAATCTACACAAAGTTCCTTCATGGGCTAGCAGCTGCCCTGGTTTAAGGTAAAATCACGTGCTAGATCGGTGTGGAAAGGGTACTTAAACTGGATGCTGAGGAAGACCTGTCTTAGTAAAGGGCATTTGAACTGAATCTAGTTATGACATGATGTCAGTCATGTGAAGACCCACCACAGAGCATTCCAAACAGAGGAAATAGCTAGCCTAAAGGGCCTGGGATAGCAATGAACTTGGTAAGTTTAAGGAGCAAAAGAGAAGGCCAGGGTAGCTGAAACACATTGAGCAAGGGGAAAAGTAGAGGCCATGCTGAGGAGTTTGGACTTAATTCCAAAACTGTTGGAGGGTTTTAGGAAGATGAGCAATGGGATCCACTGTGTTTTTAAAAGATCCTCTGGTTTCTCAAGAATCACAGATTTAAAGCTATTTTTCTTCTGTGCCTGGGTTTGCACCTGGAGGAACTTAAAGCAAAAGGATTATATGAACTTAGTTTCTTTTTAAAAAAATATTATAATTTCAATCTGCCATTTGGATTAAAAAAAAAATCCTTGGAGTGTTTATGCTTCCTCCTATCTGTCATGAAAATGCTTTCAGTAAAGTGATTGAGTAGCAGACTTCCAGGAAACCATCAAAACAAATGGAGGCAGAGAAGACTTGCCATCCCCTCTGTGCTGTCCACAGTTGGAATTTTCTGAATCTAAGCTCCTAACCTGAGCCTTTGGTTTGGGAAAGTACCTGTAACAACTGAGTGATTCAGCAGTAATACAGCAAGCAAGGGAGGGACGGTAAGTAAGTAAAAAATAAATATTTCCCCAGTATTCAGTTTAGAACCGTGTGCTCCGTGGTAGAAATGTATCCAAATCTCCTGGGGACCTTTATGAAAAAATGCAGATGCTGGGACCCCACCCTAGAACAAATGAATCAGAATCTGGGCTGGGGGACAGGTCTGGATTTTTAATGTGTAGGCAGGGTTGAGAATCCTTGCTTTCTCAATCTCAGTCTCCATGAATGTCAGCTGCTTTGGCCTAAATATGTTGGACATGCGTTGCTTTTCAGGATAACATTGGGCAGCTGGAGAATGATCTGAGGAACACCAAGAGTGAGATGGCCCGTCACCTTCGGGAGTACCAGGACTTGCTCAATGTCAAAATGGCTCTTGACATTGAGATAGCAGCTTACAGGTATGTCACAGGGCATGCTCACCCAAGCAGATCCCATCACCTGGGGCATCTCTACCCAAATAAGTGGTTTTAGTCTCTCTGATTTCTGATGGGTGAGGGGGGGCGGGGGTTAAGGAAAGGTATCACGGGCTCCTTCCAGGTGAGCTGACCCTTATGTCCCTCGACTTGGTTATATCCCAGTTCCACCTTACTAGGCCTGGAGTAGTCTACCTACCTCTGCAAGGATTTAAGGGGATAATGTGAGTGCACAGAGGTTGAAATAAAATCCATCAGACTCTAACTTTAAAAATAAGGTTCATGTAACATAGAAAGTCCCAAAAGGTGACTGGATTCCTACTCAAGCAATATGTAAGTGAAAGTCCCAAAATCCCCCTGGATTCCTACTCAAGCAATATGTAAGTGAACATTTACCTCTAAAAAAAATAAATACAGGGTGGGGGTGGTGGTGGTGTGATGAATTGGGAGATTGGGATTGACATGTATACACTAATATGTATAAAATAGATAACTAATAAGAACCTGCTGTATAAAAAAATAAATTAAATAAAATTCTAAATAAATAACAGCAGCTACTATTTTTTGAATGACTACTGCGTGCCAGGCACTATATTAGATACTGCATATAAATTATCTAGGTATCAAGTCATATTATTCCCATTTTGCAGATGAGAAAACTTGAACCACAGACTGTGCAACATGCTCAAAGGCACAGTGCTGGTAATGGAAGAGCTCAAACTCAACCCCAGATCTGTCTGAAAATTTTTTCTTTTTTTCCTTACACTATGTATACTACTTCAAAACAAAGCTCCAAGAGGAGTTGATAGTGTTTTGAGTTTCTGATTTAAAAAAAAAATGATAAAAATTATTAGAGTTATGAGAAAAAAAGGTATTGGGGCCATGCTTTTATGATGCTGTTTAAGCCAGGCTGGGAAAAAGCTTGGTATCTGAAACAGTTTAATTCACTGGTTTCTGTTATTGCTGATTCCGTTTCCTTTGTACCCCTCCCTACACGTTGAAAAAGATACAAATCTCAAGTTCAGGCTGATTAGGCAATTCCTTTGTGGACTTCTTACCTTCTTATCCCAGTTGCACTTAAGGTGTTAATTAGTAAAATTACTTCTCCTTAGAGCTTTGTAGACTCTTAAGTGCCAAAAATGGGTGTGACGAAACCAAGGGGAGTTGTAGGGTTTTTTTAAATGTATTTGCGAATAGGATAGGTTTCCCTTTGACAGTGCTTTAAACGCAGCTTGTGCTAAAGATTTGTGAGTGTGTGTGTGTGTTTGAGTGTGTGTGTGCATGTGCCAGATAAAGTCCAGGTCTTTGAGCCTTGAAATTCAATATTTATTGGCCTCAATCTCATGAAGAAACTGCGAAATCTTTCTAATCTTTCTAAAATGAATAGAGGCTGGAGGGTTAAATTCTTTAAAAGTTTCAAGTTGACTTCCTGAGAGTTTTTCTCTGTTGGATTTACAGGAAACTGCTGGAAGGCGAAGAGACACGTTTTAGCACCAGTGGAGTAAGCATTTCGGGGCTGAATCCACTTCCCAATCCAAGTTATCTGCTCCCTCCTAGAATCCTCAGTTCTACCACCTCCAAAGTCTCATCCACTGGGCTGTCTCTTAAGAAAGAGGAGGAGGAAGAGGAGGCTTCTAAGGTAGCCACGAAGAAAACCTCCCAGATAGGGGAAAGTTTTGAAGAAATATTGGAGGAGACAGTGATATCTGCTAAGAAAACCGAGAAATCAAATATAGAAGAAAGCACCATTTCAAGCCAAAAAATATAATTCTGTTGCTTGAAAAAAGTTAATGCTTAAGAGGGGATAATATGCATTTGACTTGTTAAACAGCCTATTCCTGATCCAAAACACCTGTCGCCACTATACAATGTTTTCAAGGCTTCAGTCTCATATTTAGCATTGAATACTTACTTTCTCTAATAAGAAAACCACACCTTAGATTGGAGCAAATGGCAGTCCTAGAGCAATCACAGAGGAGTTATCTAAGAATGCAGCTTTCTCACAGCAATAGATGATTCAGGTACAGAGGAAGTACAGACTTCACAGCAATAGATGATTCAGGTACAGAGGAAGTACAGACTAAGGTACTAAATCTGTGATCATCATCATTTTGCTGTGAATTGAAATTAAAACCTATATTCACTCACCACACCCAGCCATTACCCAGCTATTTAATCTCACTCTAGATACCTAAAACATAAGGTCACTGCCAAAGATAAACCCACGGTCCACACCTGACACCACTCTGATAGAACTGTTTCACAAATGATAGGTGTTTGTTTAATGGACTCTTTCCCTCCCATCCCCCCTCATTTCCATATATCCTTTTCTTCCATTCAGAAGAAAAAAAAAAAAAGGCTAGTGTAGTATTTATCCCTTTGAAATACATTTCGGTTCTTCTCAAAAGAACTTACCCCCTTTAGCTCTCTCTGCTCAATAGGTAGAATTAGATGCATGCTGACCATTTCTGTGATTTGTGTAGTGACTTCTCCCTGTCCATTTCATGTCCTTCTATTGCTATAGTTTAAAAGAAATGGCAGTGATAAGTTTTATGGGTTGCCCCCAACAAATAAAATATTGAAAAAGGTCCCTAGATTTTAGGCTTTTAGCTTATTCAAATCCACTTAATCAGGAAAAAGGAATACTTCATTGAGTGTAGCTTTTCACCTTAACTTTAGAAGCACAGTCATAGTTAATCCCAAACTGTGATTAAGCTGACCTTAGATTTAGTAGTATAAGCTAGAAGAGGTATTTGTATGAAGGGGAAAAGCCAAGGTCTCATTTATCTGTGGCAGTTCATTTGTGGTGATAGAGAATTAGCTGTTTCATGCCTTTACCCTTAGACAGAATCCACATATTCCCCTTCCCACTAGTCTAGGTCCTAAGGAGGCCTTGGTTTCACTCTTACACCTTTTAAGAGTGCTAAGTATAGATTATGTTATCACCAGGACACAATGCTCCTGCCCAAAAGTAAAAGAAGACACTTCTGGTCAATCAACACCACCAGCGAATACAAAAAAGAAATATTTCTCTTTTCTAAAAGAGTCTTGCCCAAACAGTTTTCCCACTGCTGCATGGTTAGTGGGGTCTCCCTTCCCTGCTGGAGACGAAGAGATACTCAGACCAGAGAAGAGGCACACATGCTCCTACTCACATGCTAGGAAGTAGATTCTGGAGAGTTCAGTTTTCATCTGCCCAGCTGTGTAGCAGCTGCATTGCCCAGTCTTCCATGTGTGCCAAGTTTGATGTAGAATTAATTCTCTGTTGGAGTCACTTCCACCAGATCTAAAGAGTTGCTATATCTCTGCCACACATCTCCATTAGGAACTCTGTGGTGAAAAGGACATGATGCTTTTACTGAACTTTCTTATCCTAGCACATGCTTCAGTCGTTCACGGAACTTGAAAGAATACTTTTCGCTTCTTCCTTTCCCTTACTCCACCCCGTCTTTACTCCCCACACTTACTGTAAAATGTTAGTAAAATGAGAATTAAAAGTCACATGAATCCCACCAATATAACTTGTGTTTCGTGGTTTTTGCTGCTTTAACTGAGAGAAGCACTGTTTTGGTTCAGTGAGACAGGTGTACCCCCAAGTCATTCAGAAACCATATGTTGTCTGTTTCCTGCATCCACATTTAGTTTCGTTTAATGTTATTTTGTTTGTTTGTTTTTTCCCTGCCAAGGCCTTCGGGCAGTCTGCAGACTGTCTGGTCTGAAACACATAATGCACTAAGTGGACAGTTCATGGCAGGAAGTGGGAAAATCAAATCAATCAAATGATGAAAGACAGTGTATTCTGTACCTGGATAATAATTTTTTTTGAATTTTATATTTTTTTAAACAGCAGGTTCTTATTATCTATTTTATGCATATTAGTGTATACATGTCAATCCCAATCTCCCAGTTCATCCCACCACCACCACCACCCCCCGCTTTCCCCCCTTGGTGTCTATACATTTGTTCTCTACATGTCTCTATTTCTGCCTTGCAAACCGGTTCATCTGTAGCATTTTTCTAGATTCCTCATATATACGTTAACATACAATATTTGTTTTTCTCTTTCTGACTTACTTCACTCTGTATGACAGTCTCTAAGTCCGTCCACATCTCTACAAATGACCTAATTTCGTTCCTTTTTATGGCTGAGTAATATTCCACTATGTATGTACCACATCTTCTTTATGCATTTGTCTGTTGATGGGCATTTAGGTGGCTTCCATGTCCTGGCTATTGTAAATATTGCTGCATTGAACATTGGGGTGCATGTGTCTTTTTGAATTATGGTTTTCTCTGGGTATATGCCCAGTAGTGGGATTGCTGGGTCATATGGTAATTCTGTTTTTAGTTTTTTAAGCAACTTCCATACTGTTCTCCAGCGTGGCTGTATCCATTAACATTCCCACCAACAGTGCAAGAGGGTTCCCTTTTCTCCACACCATCTCCAGCATTTGTTGTTTGTAGATTTGCTGGTGATGCCCATTCTGACTGGTGTGAGGTGATACCTCATTGTAGTTTTGATTTGCATTTCTCTAATAACTAGTCATGTTGAGCAGCTTTTCATGTGTTTCTTTGCCATCTGTATGTCTTCTTTGGAGAAATCTCTATTTACGTCTTCTGCCCATTTTCTGACTGAGTTGTTTTTTTAATATTGAGCTGCATGACCTGTTTATGTATTTTGGAGATTAATCCTTTGTCCGTTGATTCATTTGCAAATATTTTCTCCCATTCTGAGGGTTGTCTTTTCAGCTTGTTTATAGTTTCCTTTGCTGTGCAAAAGCTTTTAAGTTTCATTAGGTCCCATTTGTTTATTTTTGTTTTTATTTCCATTACTCTAGGAGGTGTGTCCAAAAAAGATCTTATTGTGATTTGTGTCAAAGAGTGTTCTTCCTATGTTTTCCTCTAAGAGTTTTATAGTGTCTGGTCTTACATTTAGGTCTCTAATCCATTTTGAGTTTATTTTTGTGTATGGTGTTAGGGAGTGTTCTAATTCCATTCTTTTACATGTAGCTGTCCAGTTTTCCCAGCACCACTTATTGAAGAGACTGTCTTTTCTCCATTGTATATCCTTGCCTCCTTTGTCATAGATTAGTTGACCATAGGTGCATGGGTTTATCTCTGGTCTTTCTATCCTGTTCCACTGATCTATCTTTCTGTTTTTGTGCCAGGACCATATCGTCTTGATTACTGTGGCTTCGTAGTATAGTCTGAACTCAGGAAGTCTGATTCCTCCAGCTCCATTTTGTAGTATCTTTGTCTGGTTTTGGTGTCGGGATGATGGCGGCCTCGTAGAATGAGTGTGGGATTGTTCTTTCCTCTTAAATTTTTTGGAAGGGTTTGAGAAGGATGGGTGTTAGCTCTTCTCTAAATGTTTGATAGAATTCACCTGTAAAGCCATCTGGACCTGGACTTTTGTTTGTTGGAATATTTTTAATCACAGTTTCAATTTCATTACTTGTGATTGGTCTGTTCATATTTTCTATTTCTTCCTGGTTCAGTCTTGGAAGGTTATACCTTTCTAAGAATTTGTCCATTTCTTCCAGGTTGTCCATTTTATTGGCATAGAGTTGCTTGTAGTAATCTCTTATAATGCTTTGTATTTCTGCAGTGTCCATTGTAACTTCTTCTTTTTCTTTTCTAATTTTATTGATTTGAGTCTTCTCCCTCTTTTTCTTGATGAGTCTGGCTAAACGTTTATCAATTTTGTTTATCTTCTCAAAGAACCAGCTTCTAGTTTTATTGATCTTTGCTATTGTTTTCTTTGTTTCTATTTCATTTATTTCTGCTCTGACCGTTATGATTTCTTTCCTTCTAGTAACTTTGGGTTTTGTTTGTTTTTCTTTCTCTAGTTCCTTTAGGTGTAAGGTTAGATTATTTATCTGAGAGCTTTCTTGTTTCTATAAACTTCCCTCTTAGAACTGCTTTTGCTGCATCTCATAGGTTTTGGATCATCGTGTTTTCGTTGTCATTTGTCTCTAGGTATTTTTTGATTTCCGCTCTGATTTCTTCAGTGATCTCATGGTTATTTAGTAACGTATTGTTTAGCCTCCATGTGTTTGTGTTTTTTACGGGGTTTTTTCCCCATAATTTATTTCTAATCTCATAGCATTGTGGTCAGAAAAGATGCTTAATATGATTTCAATTTTCTTAAATTTACCGAGGCTTGATTTGGGACCCAAGATGTGATCTATCTGGGAGAATGTTCCATGTGCACTTGAGAAGAAAGTGTAATCTGCTGTTTTTGGATGGAATGTCCTATAAATATCAATTAAATCTATCTGGTCTATTGTGTCATTTAAAGATTGTGTTTCCTTACTAATTTTCTGTCTGGATGATCTGTCCATTAAGTGAGGTGATAAAGTCCCCCACTATTATTGTGTTACTGTTGGTTTCCTCTTTTATATTTATAATTGTTATATCTTCTTCTTGGATTGATCCCTTGATCATTATGTAGTGACCTTCCTTGTCTCTTGTAAACAGTCTTTATTTTAAAGTCTATCTGATATGAGTATTGCTTCTCCAGCTTTCTTTGATTTCCATTTGCATGGAATATCTTTTTCCATCCCCTCACTTTCAGTCTGTATGTGTCCCTAGGTCTGAAGTGGGTCTCTTGTAGACAGCATATATATGTGTCTTGTTTTTGTATCCATTCAGCAAGCCTGTGTCTTTTGGTTGGAGCATTTAATCCATTCACATTTAAGGTAATTATCAATAGGCATGTTCCTATTACCATTTTCTTAATTGTTTTGGGTTTGTTTTTGTAGGTCCTTTTCTTTTCTTGTGTTTTGCACTTAGAGAAGATCCTTTAGCATTTGTTGTAGAGCTGGTTTGGTGGTGCTAAATTCTCTTAGCTTTTTCTTGTCTGTAAACCTTTTGATTTCTCCATCGAATCTGAATGAGATCCTTGCCAGGTAGAGTCACCTTGGTTGTAGTTTCTTCCCTTTCATCACTTTAAATATATCATGCCACTCCCTTCTGGCTTGTAGAGTTTCTGCTGAGAAATCAGCTGTTAACCTTATGGGAGTTCCCTTGTATGTTATTTGTGGTTTTTCCCTTGTTGCTTTTAATAATTTTTCTTTGTCTTTGATTTTTGTCAATTTGATTTCTGTGTGTCTCGCTGTGTTTCTCCTTAGGTTTATCCTGCCTGGGACTCTCTGTGCTTCCTGGACTTGGGTGGCTTTTTCCTTTCCCATGTTAGGGAAGTTTTCAACTATAATCTCGTCAAATATTTTCTCTGGTCCTTCCTCTCTCTCTTCTCCTTCTGGGACCCACTATAATGTGAATGCTGTTGCATTTAATGTTGTCCCAGAGGTCTCTTAGGCTGTCTTCATTTCTTTTCATTCTTTTTTCTTTATCCTGTTCCACAGCAGTGAATTCCACCATTCTGTCTTCCAGGTCTCTTATCCATTCTTCTGCCTCAATTATTCTGCTATTGATTCCTTCTAGTGTATTTTTCATTTCAGTTACTGTATTGTTCACCTCTATTTGTTTGTTCTTTAATTCTTATAGGTCTTTGTTAAACATTTCTTGTATCTTCTCCATCTTTGCCTCCATTCTTTTTCCAAGGTCCTGGATCATCTTCACTATCATTATTCTGAATTCTTTTTCTGAAAGGTTGCCTATTTCCACTTCATTTAGTTGTTTTTCAGGGGTTTTATCTTGTTCCTTCATCTGGTACATAGCTCTCTGCCTTGTCATCTTGTCTCTCTTTCTGTGAATGTGGTTTTTGTTCCACAGGCTGTAGGGTTGTAGTTCTTGCTTCTGCTGTCTGCCCTCTGGTGGATGAGGCTATCTAAGAGGCTTGTGCAAGCTTCCTGATGGGAGGGACTGATAGTGGGTAGAGCTGGGTGTTGCTCTGGTGGGCAGAGCTCAGTAAAACTTTAATCCACTTGTTTGCTGATGGGTAGGGCTGAGTTCCTTCTCTGTTGGTTGTTTGGCCTGAGGTGACCCAGCACTGGAGGCTACAGGTGCTTTGGTGGGGCTAATGGCAGACTCAGGGAGGGCTCATGCCAAGGAGCACCTCCCAGAACTTCTGCCACCAGTGTCCCTCTCCCCACAGTGAGCCACAGCTTCCCCCTGCCTCTGCAGGAAACCCTCCAACACTAGCAGGTAGGTCTGGCTCCATCTCCTATGGGGTCACAGCTCCTCCCTGGGTCCTCATGCGCACACCACTCTGTGCTTGCCCTGCAAGAGTGGAGTCTCTGTTTCCCCCAGTCCCGTTGAAGTCCTGCAATCAAATCCTGCCAGCCTTCAACGTCTGATTCTCTGAGACTTCCTCCTCCTGTTGCCGGACCCCCAGTTTGGGAAGCCTGACATGGGGCTCAGAACCTTCACTCCAGTAGTGGGTGGACTTCCGTGGTATAATTGTTCTCCAGTTTGTGAGTCACCCACCCAGCAGTCATGGGATTTGATTTTACTGTGATTGCGCCCCTCTTACCATCTCATTGTGGCTTCTCCTTTGTCTTTGGATGTGGGGTATCTTTCTTGGTGAGTTCCAGTGTCTACCTGTCGATGATTGCCCAGCAGTTAGTTGTGATTCCGTTGCTCTCATAAGAGGAAGTGAGCACACATCCTTCTACTCTGCCACCTTGAACCAATCGCGTTCTGGATAATAATTTAACTAGCTTAACTTGGTGAAGATTTCTGAGAATGAACTGGCAGAAGTCACATGATAAAAAGTTCTTCAAAATGATAAGAATCTTTTCCTTCTTTGAAAATGAGGCTATACTTTTGCAGAACCCAGATGTCTAGGTAGAACATGGGCAGCAGTAATAGAATTTTCCTCTACTATAATGATTCTTAACCTTTTTTGGGATTCAACACCCCTTGGAGAAAGCTATGGATCCTCTTCCCAAAAAAGAATGCACACACAAAACTGTAAAGATCAAGGGGCTTGTGACTCCTTTAGGACTATCTACTTGGGGTATCCAGGAGTCCATGGACGCCAAGTTGAGATTCCCTAATGCCATCCCAGGTTCCAGGATGGAGACTGCAAATGAGGGGCTATATGGATGCAATTCACAGCTGGTGCTAGTGGTTGAAGCTGGAGCTTGCTGAATCCCGAACAATACTGTCATTCTTAGTCCATCTGGCTAAGGGCGGTTTCATGCCACTTGAAGATACATTAGTGGTACTGCTAGTGAAAAACATTAGTGGTACTGCTAGTGAAAAAGATGTTAGTTGCACATTAACTATGAGAGTTGTGTAGTAATCAAAACATCTTTCAGGGCCTATTAAGGAACAACAGTCTCATCAGTACACGGGTTTGTAAAGTAGGTGTTGGTTGCCGCTTCTAAGAATAGTACTAGATGGTTAATAGATCCTTCTCTATGCAAGACCAGAGTCCTTTCATTAATTTATATAATTTCTGGCTCTGACTCATTTGTATCTCCTATTTTCAATGAGTCACCACTAATTGCCATGAGCTCGTTTATAAAAGAAAGACATTAAAAGCATATTATGGGGGACTTCTCTGGTGGCGCAGTGGTTAAGAATCCGCCTGCCAGTGTAGGGGACATAGGTTCAAGCCCTGGTCCGGGAAGATCCCACATGCCACAGAGCAACTAAGCCCGTGTGCCACAACTACTGAGCCTGCACTCTAGAGCCCGCGAGTCACAACTACTGAGCCCTCGTGCCACAACTAGTGAAGCTCGCGCACCTAGAGCCTGTGCTCCGCAACAAGGGAAGCCACGACAATGAGAAGCCCGCGCACTGCAACGAAGAGTAGCCCCTGCTCGCCGTAACTAGAGAAAGCCCGCCCGCAGCAACAAAGACCCAACGCAGCCCCCAAAAAAGTGTATTTGTAAAAAAAGAGAGAAAGAATGGCAGAAGTAACACTGTGATTTAAAGAAAAAAAAGCATATTATGGAGTTGATAAATTACTAAATCAGAACAATTATAGTAACAGGGAAAAATGGTGTTCAGACTCGTAAGTCAGGGAGGAGAAGGAAAGGGGAGCATCAACATCAACTGTTATGATGGAACAGGACAAGAAAGTGAGTCTGTGAGATTGTGGGGAAGCCTGTCCACAAAGCACATTAATGATATCCAATATGACTTTCAGAGTCACTAGGCAATGTGATCCTCTGCATCCTGAGATGTATTAATAACAGCTATTATTTATTCAGTACATACTTACTATATGCCAGCCACTGTACTAGGCAGTAAACATAGAATGATCTCATTTAAGCCTCACAACCCTCGTTAGGTGTAGTATTTGTATACCCATTTGACAAATGAAGGAATAGATCCTTGGAATGACAAGGTTAAAACCCTTGTCTGATGCCACATAGTGAGTAACAGAGCTGGGAATTGAACCCTGGTCTTCTGACGCTACAATGCTTGCTTTTCTTTCCTTCGTTGTCTTTCTATGTAAAAGAAAGTCCACTCACTTGAGGGAATAAAAATCTTTCTTTTTATCTTCTTTTTCACCCCTTCCTCCCCAGGTTTCACTTAAGGTTTCTCTGCCCCAGAAATCCTTAGCAACACCAAGTCTCAAAGGCAAACCGCTACACTTTGCAGACTTCCTGAGCCTACTGCCTTCCTGTATTGCAGTAAGATGGTGGCAGACCAAAACTGGGCTCTGGGCCCATCCAATCATGAGTCTCCCCTTGCTCCTGCTAAAAGTTATATAGAATTGGGGGCTATTTACCTATTTTTTAAAAAGGAGTTTTAAGAAATAATTTAAAGGACTTCTGTAGCTCGGTATCAAAGAGCCTGGAAATAAGGGAATATTAGAGAAGGGACCACTCCTCAAGGGGTAATAAATCCAGGATACTTATAATTCATTCTACTGTACTGGCTAAAGATGGGGGCAAGATTTGAACCATAGTCTGGAAGCTAGAGTCCAAATTTTACTTCCAGAGATAATGCAAATTACACAAAGTCCTGGGGATGAACTTTTAGAACTTACCTGTGAACATAAGCAGGGAGCCCAGAACCACCATTCATGGATCTAAAGGCAAACATGAGACAGTTTTTGAAATGTATTTAAAATCCATCAGAACTGGAAGCACACTGGTAGTTGCTAGGGCTGGAGAAAAGGGGTATAGGGATGGGGTTTTACTGTGGAATGATGGAAATGTTTTGAAACTAGATAGAGGTGGTAGCTACACAACACTGCGAATGTACTAAATGCCACTGAATTATTCACTTTAAAATGATTAACTTTATGTCATGTAAATTCACCTCAATTTTAAAAATCCATTGATAGACGATTTATGAAACTATCAGAAAAATATAATTATGAAGTCTACCATACCTTCTGCTCCAGCTGAGACCATTATGTACAGCCACCTGGGTCAAACCAGTTAGAAGCAATTCCATTAGGAACACATAAGCCAGATCTAATAAGAGTAGTATTGATTTCAAAACAGAGCCTGGAGAAAAAGCCAGAAATCTCCCTGGATGTAAACGAAAGAAAGAATAGCTAGAAATGTTGCTTGCTTATGAGTGGTGATCACTGATTTTCAACTAGCTTTATTTTTATTATTATATCGTCAGAAATCTCTAAGTTGCTTTTAAGCAACATCTAAATCATGAGAATACATTTTGTTTCTTAGAACCAAATAAATTGGCATACCTGAAAGCACAGTACTAATTTAAAATGGAAATAACTGAGGGGAGCTTTGCAGGATCTTAAAACAGAGCTCCTATGTGAAATTTTATTTTTCTTTAGAGACAATACATTACTGGCTCTGCTGCATATTCAGATTTAATGTACAGGTTAGATTGATGTCACCCATGCCTTTGCTATTTTCCAATATCTCACACGGCTACGCCATTTGCAAATGGGGTGAGTGCTCGTGAATCCAGCCAAACAAAGGACTGTTTTTATTACATTACCAACCCCTGCCACATACACTTAAAGGGAGAAAGGAATGGTTACTATGTAGATCAGAAGGCTTCTCTACTCCTCTGTCCATCTCCTAGAAGATGACTTGGTTGCCCTCATGTTTTATGCTATTTCACAAGCTTACTAGGTGGGGGTGGGGACGAACTAAGATTTATATATTCTTTGTTTCAATCCCTTGAAATATACACACACATCCACACACACCAGGATTGTCATAAAACAGTGAGTCACACGACAGATATTTGAAGAATTATGTTTCTACAGTGCTTCAGTGATTCTGAATAAAACAAAATAGAGAAAGCTCAGGCTACAAAGAAAAATGAAGATTGATCTTGGAAGGGTCTCCAGGCTCCCTTCCTCATTGATTAATTACTGTAGATCACCACATGGCTACTCTCTCCCCTGATGAGACAAGTGGTCTCTGTTCTGAGACATTGCATGCCAGTTTTATCACGTTCTCCTAGGGGTTAGAGAATGCTCAGCAGAGTGTAACCAAAATCATTAATATGAGGGCTGGAATTTTGGAATACAATCAGTAGCAGGTCTAGCTAATTGCTGATTATTACGCAGGACAAAAAAAGCATTTTTCCTTAGAAGGGCTTATTAAAACAAATTGAACTCAGATTTATCTGCTATGCCATAAGTGTGAATAAATGAAAGGGGTAACTTCCATCTCCCATGATTTCCTGGCATAAGGACTCATACATGACATACAGAATTCTTGATGTCCTTTAGGGCTAGACAATCTTTTATCTTTATCTTAAGCCAGATGTAAGCTCAGCAAAAGGAACTCCTTTCTGGCAACGGAAATTGTCCACGGACTGACCTAGTCTGTGAAGTAGAAACAGCAGAGGTAAGATTAGAATTAAAGTGAAAGCAGAATTCAAGTCCAACCTCAGAGCCTGTATCCCCACCCCTCGTCCAGTAATTAATAGAAGGAAGTGAATAGAGAAAATATGTAAGAAAGAAAAAAGGGGGAAAAAGATAGTTTAACATCAATCTTTTAATAATAATGGACCTACTTATTCATTAGAAGCTAACTCAGCAAAGTAATCTAAGAAGTGACTATATAAGGACCATATTTGAATTTGAAAATAGACTATATGCCAGCCACTGTTCTGAGTGCCTTAATTCTCATAAGTCTTTGAGTTAGGTACCAAGTCCCAGTTTACAGATATGGAAAACTAAAGCTCAGAGAAGTTATATAACATGTTCAAGATCACACAGCTTGAAAATAGCAAAGCTAGAAGTCAAAGTTGTGAGTCTGGCTTCACAATTCATGTCCTTAACCAGTGTGCAATACTGCCTCTGTGTCTTTCGGGGGGTAAAATCTGTTCCGGGCAAATACTGTCTTCTTCATCTTCTGATTTAAAATGTTATTTAACCAGATTTTCTTTTGGGAGAACACTTTCTTAGAAACAGAAGAAAAAAACTTTTCTCATTTAAATGAAAATAGTGTCACAATTATAACCTCTGTAAAACAATAGACACCAACAAACTGAAATCAAAATTCAGTAAAGATCAAACCATAATATCCATTCTATGTAAGTAAATACTTGGCAAGCTTTCAGAAGATCAATATGGCATTTCATTTATGCATGGACTATTAATGTCAATAGATAATAAAATTTAGATTTCATCAGTCCAGTTTTGAAGAGAGGCCAAAAATAAAACTCATGTACACAACAACATTGAAAAAGGTTAAAAATGAAGACCTACCCTTTGGTCATGATCTGCTGAAGACAGCAAAGATAAACATTCGGAACCAGCATCTGAATGAATCTTCTCTACCGCTAGGGCTTTCCAAGATAACGAAATACACCACAGACGCTGCAGCTATTAGAACTTGAAAGGGAAAAAAAAATTTTAGTCACACATGTATCTAATAAGCAATTATGACCTGGTCATCCTACAAGAATATTCATCTAGGATTGAACCACTGAGATTATACTTTGGGTAGACTGAATAGGACAAGTAAACTGGTCAATGGCATTACTTTCAAGAATTCAAAGCCGAAGTTGCTGTAGGAGAGTCACTGTGTGAGTGTGTGCAAGGTCTGTGTCAACTTTGAGTCCAGAGGAGAGATTGTCAGAAACTAGGTAAGAATGTATTTCACTCAATCAGGAAGGAAGGGCAATGCAGTGGAAGCAGAGGGGAAGCTCAGTGAAGCCCAAGGTCAGAGGAAATGACGATACCAGGGAGAAAAGATTGGGATGGCATTCAGGGAGGAACTGAGAAACCTGCCAAGCGCACATTCTGCCGAACTACTATTACCACAGCCCAGCCCTCTGGGCATCTTTGCTCAGAGAGGGTTTAAACAAAAGCAGAGGGACCTGCAAGATGTACCAACCAAACAAATCTTTCTCTAGCCATTGAAGTTAGGCTCTGGAGTCTGCACTTCATATCGTCTCACTTGTGCAGATTTGGGTATTTAGTTCTGTTCCTGCTTATGTTCCTAGCAAAAATCCCTCTTGAAAAAAATTTGATCTTAACTAAAGTAAATGCATGCTGCTGGTGACGGCAGTAAGGCTAACTCAAGGCAAGACAGGGCATTTGTCTGTTCTTGCTTGTGCTTTTTCCCTCATCTAAGTCTTTGACCCTCTGGTTATTTGAAGACAACTATCACGTATTGCCTCTCACTGCTGTTTTTTGCTTCTCCAACATAGAAGCAATTGCTCAATGCTTGCTCTTTTTTTGTTCCTGAGTCTCTCCCTCTGACTGTTCCCTATCCCACTGCCTTCCCATCTGTCAGTATCCTTGAGGTATGCTACCCAGAACTGGATACAAGATGCATTGGAGATTAAAAGTATCAACTCCCTTGATCTAAAACTGTACTTCTGTTGATGTAGCCAAGGTCACATTGGCTTTGGAAGTACAGATTTTTAAACCAGTCAATCAGCATTCTTACTTAGTTTATGCTAAGTAAATTTATGTAGTTTATGCCACAATGTGATTTATGGTGAATGCCTATTTTTGTACACCTGGGGCTCTGGGACATGCCATATCAGTTTGACTACTGGGAGGGTGCTGGGGTATCAATGCTGCATGCCTATGTGACTGACTCCAATAAAAACTCTGGACTCTAGGGCTCAGGTGAGCTTCCCTGGTTGGCAACACTTCACACATGTCACACATCACTGTTGGGAGAATTAAACACTCTCCCTGCATCTGCACCGCGAGAGGACAAATGGCAGCTCGTGCCTGGTTTCTCCTGGACTCTACCCTATACATCTTTTCCCATTGCTGATTTTAATCTGTATTCTTCCACGGTAATAAACTATAACCAAGAGTATAATAGCTTTCTGGGTCCCATGAGTCCTTCTTGTGAACCATTAAACCTGAGAGTGGTCTTGGGGATCCCCAACACAGATGTTAACATGGGACAAGAATAAAAATAGTAAGCAATTTGTGCAAGAAACATTTAAGAGGCAGTGAGCTCCATAGTTGCTATTCTGTCCATTGTCAAATAAAGGCATTTAGTATAACCAGTGAAGGTAAAGATGTTTATAAAATATCTATTTTGATGGCATAGTTTAACTTTGATTTGGCTATGTTGTCTCTTAAAGAGTTTTGGTTATTTTTTAAAATTCCACAATAAACACAAACATTTCAAAATAGGTTAAAATAAATTTTTATTAAAAAAATTGTATTAAATGTTAGAAGAGATTTATACGCAATTCACAAATGCTGTATAAAACATTGCCAATCTTTCTCCAGTTGTAATTGTTTTTATGCAGACTTGGAAATTTTGCAGTGAAATAAGATCTACAAAATATTTCTTTTAGAAAGCATCACAATGATAATTTTAGGCAAAATAGTCTTTAAAACTGAAATATTTGCATGCAAGTGAGTGAGCTCTCAAACACCCGTATTCTTTATCCCAGTGACAAAGTAATGCGAAAATGAACATTAAACTGACTTACTGAGGAAACAATGAACAAGTATTCTGTAAACTTCTCAAATTCACTCAAATTTTTAAATTACTTTCAAAAGCAGTGCCATTACAAGGTACTGACAATCACATTACGTACTCAAAATGAATGTTAATCAAACTAACATTCAAAAAATAAAAATACTGTTGCAAAGAGGCACCCCTTGTTGTAAGGTATGTTAAAGGAGTGTTTATTACACTGAAGGCTTATGGTACGGGCCGTAAACCCTACAGGAGACAGTCTCTTCACACAGAAAAATTATAATCCATCCCTTTTAGAAGTGAATAATATCTCTTTAGTAGTGTTGCTGGTTGAAAAAAAAAAAAGTTACAAGTTCGAAATAAGATGGCAACATACAAAAAGTGGCCCATAGTTTTGGTCTTTGTCTAAGAGGTACATTCTGTAATTTAACAAAGACTGGCTTTAAATCTTCAGTTCAAAAGCACACTTCTTTTCCAAAAGGGTGACTGACGCCATTTCAGAGAGCAGAATCCTAACCACCACCTTGAAAGGGGTATGGCTCAATGAAGACAAAAACAAAAACAGTAACTGATTTACCTCAAAGATTAGGAAACAAAATCAATGTCAAAGTATTTGAAATCATAAAAATCCATTGCTTTAAAAATTTCCCCCTGAGCTGTGGATGCTTTTTTATATATAGTCTCTAGTAAAACAGATGCATTCTATAATACCAAGTTGTAATTATAAATCCTATGATTCTTGGTGCTGAAAATAGATAAGTTATGTCTCAAACAGCACAAAGTGATAACAATTACACATTCCGTGGAATTCTTTGGTGAGATGCAATCCTGCAGAAGTCTCCTTATTTTGTTTCCCTCCTCACAATACCCTTAGGATCTTCAAGTAATTTTCAAAGGAGAAACCACAAGTCCATAATGAAGGACCAGCAGACCATCCTGAAAAGAAAAAAAGTGTTTGGCAGTTATTTAAAAATCAGTTATGTAAATGATCAAGTCAAAGGTAGTTTATTTTTCATAACCCAACATGAATGTGAAATTCTTTGATTTAAAGAGAATAAAGAGTCCAAGATAAATAAACTTGCTTGTTCACTCACTTCATTACTAAACACTCCCTGTTAATGTGCCTTTTTAATGACTCTCAGAAGAAAATTCTGAAACTACCAGGTATCCACAGTTAGTCACAGTTGTTTATGGCAAAACATTTCTTCAAAAAGAACTAAAAGATACACATTTCATTCTGCACAGATTACTTAATATATCACCCAAGCAGTGGACTTCTCTAAAAAAGACTCAATTATCATAAAATATCATGGATCTGCTAAGAAAATAAAACATTTATTTCTTACATAAATGCAGCTTACAACTAAAACAAGTGAGAAAATTTTGGAACTCTTACCCGTTTAATGTATCATACATTTTACTTCCTCCTTGAAGTCTGTTCAATACAATCTACCCTTTCTTTGATATCCAGAGTCATCATTATGAACAGTAACTACACTGTGCTGTAACACAGTGATGTCCTCTGGGGTCGTGGGAAACTTAACCTGACAGTAAATGACTCCAGATACCTTGTTTCTGAGTCTTTTTATGTCTCCTCTCTTGATATCAGGTCTTAATTTTTTGTGCTGTCACCAAGGCTGCTTAAAAGTGTGCTTTTTTTTTTTTTTTTTTTTTTAAAGTGTGCTTTTTAAGGTGTTATTTCTAATCTACTATGAACTGGAAAACTAGCTTAAAAGGAAGGCTCACTGGGGAAGTATGCCATGGGCAATGGGCCTACTTTGAGCAACATATAGAGGGAGTGGTGGCATGCACGCCTTGCATTTCCGACCCTTCGCTAGCTATCGCTCTCTTTCTTCTTTATTAAGCTTTTTCGTGGTTCCACTTCCTCATTTCTCATTCACTATTCAACTCACTGCAATCTGGCTTCTGTTACTGACAACTTCGGAGAAAACTCACCAGAATTCTAGAAAGGGGCTCACCAATTCAAATGCCCACAAAGGCCAGAAAAGTTACATAAATGAATACGTGAATCACGTATGTAGTCAAATAGGGTATGTTGAGACCAGTGGTAAACCAGAGAGCAGATGCTTAGCTAAAGGAATTTTAAACTCAAAAATTAGAATAAGCCAAATAAAGTATAGTCCCATACCATGTTTGGCCCATGGACCATCAGACCTGTTCTAGACTAACTAGTCTAATCAAAGTAAATGAATTTGTATTCTAACACTCACAGAAGGATCCTATTAACATTTTTACATGAATACAAATTACATTTTACATAATGTCAATTTTTTTGCATATAGTTATATTTCACAATTACAAGCTGTTTCAAAATCTCAAAACTTCAATACATGTATAAAATCGCATTTTATGAAATGAGATAATTCCTTATAATTCAAATTGAACTCTATGTCTATTATATTTATATTCCATATAAATATACAGAAATATATAAATATTATTTATATTTTATAGTTAGATGTCTCCATTCATGGTCTTCTTAAACTATCCAACCAGAGTGAATCTTCTAAAAGGTAAGTCAGCTTATGTCTCTTTTGTCCTTGGCACAAATCTCTCCAATCAGTAGTTTCCCACTTCACTCAATTAAAATCCAAAGTTCATACTACAGCCTATAAAGTCCTGCATGGTTTTATTCCAACTGCTCAGATCTCAGCTCCTACCATTCTCTCCCTCACTTGCTACCTCCTAGCTTTCCCACTGCAGAGATATGTTATTCATTTAGCTAAGAGGTCCTGAGATTACATGAAACATTATTATCAATGAGGACTTTAATTAATTATATTTCAGGTTATTTAAGTTCTGGGACTTGCTCATCTCTGAATCTCCCCATGTCTAGAATAGTGCTCCGTAAATACTTTTTGAATTGAAGTCATATTTTCTACCCACTCCACTGACTTTGAAATTTTACTCCTAGGTTCTTACATTTCTAATCAAGCTTAACTTTTAAAAAGACAATCGGGACTTCCCTGGTGGCACAGCGGTTAAGAATCCGCCTGCCAATGCAGGGGATGCGGGTTTGAGCCCTGGTCAGGGAAGATCCCACATGCTGCGGAGCAACTGAGCCCGTGTGCCACAACTACTGAAGCTTGAGCGCCTAGAGCCCATGAGCCACAAAAAGAGAAGCCAGCGCATGGTAATGAAGAGTAGCCCCCGCTCGCCGCAACTAGAGAAACAGCAACAAAGACCCAATGCAGCCAAAAATAAATAAATAAATTTATTTTTTTTTAAAAAAAGACAATCATTTTCTAAGATTTCTGAAGTTTGACCTTATAAAAATTTTAAGAAATGTTTTGTTTATATCTCTAAGTATGCTTTACTTATCCAAGAAACAATTTTGCTTTTGTATTTTATGAAGAATCTTTTGAATTATTTGTTACCAAAATGTAGACAATTGGTATGGTGCTATATTTCTAAAAACATGTAAGAATAATCAAATAATCACCCAAATAAGTATTCAGCTACCCTTTTGTTAAGATTCTAAGCTTTAAGCTCAAAATTTTTAATAGGTGAACCTTGATTCTACCACTAACTAGCCAAGTGACCTTGGGCAAGTTACTTAATCTCTCCACACCAGTTTCCTCATCTATATGATCCACCAACGGATTTTAGAATTAGAGGGTAAAGTTCCAGGAGAAACTGGATCTTTCTCTTCATTAAAATTGTAAGTCTTATCTTGTTTTCATGTATCCTGATCAGATTTCACATTATATTCCCACTCACATTATAGGCTAATTAAAACATCATAACGGTTACCACAGCTTCTTACCAAATGAGCAACGAATGGTATGTGAATCTCTATAGCCTAATGAGTCTCTACAAATTTTTCTTAAAGAAATGTCCTTGCAGATACATTTGCCCGTAGTCTTCAAAGCTCTACTGCAATACCGGACAGAGAAAGAAGAAAAAAAGGCCTCTAGAATCAAACTGCCTGGGGTTTGAGCCCTGGCTCACTCACTCACTCACTGTGGGTAAGTTACATGTCCTCTCTGTACCTTGGTTTCCTTATCTTTAAAACTGGGAAAAAAAGAATATCTCATAAAACTATGAGGAATAAGAGAGCTAATCGATACAAATCATTTAGAAGAATGCCTGACACACAGTAAGCATTCAATAAACATTAGCTTTCTTATTTACAGTCCAGATGATTTCAAGAATATTATAGAATATTTATTAAAACTTTATTGATAACATGGAACATCTTTCTTTCATTAAATAACTTGTCCATTAGGCATAAATATGGTAAAGTCCAAGACCTACCTGCATTGCTGCATCACCTATTGCACGTCGAATTTCCCTTAGAGTTTGATAGCGCTCTAACAAGTGATCACCACAGATGATATCTACCTACAGGCAAATAAGAGTGCAAGTTTGCTTTCCTGCTTCAGAAAACCATATGACAAAATGAGGAAGATCAACATAATTATTTTTAGACTAGTCTTTGCTATTTTAGACTGATTAAACACTCTCAAGAAAGATTTTAGAAACTTTTAACAAATAAAGTAAAATGGAAGGAGCATTAGAGGACATAGCAGGACAGACAGCAGGCATTCAAAATGACTTCCTTGAATCTCTGAGAACAAGTTAAATCATACTTGATATGTTCAGCCCAAGAAGGCACAGAAAAGTCTATTATTTTAAAAAGTTTCATGACACAATGATTAATAGGGCTTATAACGCTTAAAAAGGCAATCTTTAGTTATTTGAATAATTTTCTTAATGAGGAATATCTCATTTTCCAACAGTGGAAAGTCTACTACTGACATAAAGTACACAATAAGGGAACTGTTTTACAGATGGAACAATCTTAACAAGGTCTTTTCAGCCCTTTTAGTAAGGTCAAAGCTCTAAGATAAATCTACTTTTATATAGAATGCTCTAGAAAGAACGATATGGTTGTACAGTTATATACTATATTGTAATATGATTCCAGTATACTCACTTGCTAGAAATAGAAATGCAAATCCTTATATTCTCTTTCACTGAGTACTCCTTTCCCATTGCCTTAAAATGGGAACAGGTCCTCAACATCTTATTAATAACATATCACTTAACAGGCTCCCCCTCCTAATGTCCCTATTTAGCTTACGGCATGAAATTTCTCCTTGCTCCAAACCAAAATACCAGCTCTAACTCCTATTTCTCCTTTTCCTTTCTTCTCACGTGCAGTTACCAAGTCCTGCTGCTTCCTTCTTCACCATGCCTTTTAAGTTCATATCATTCTTTCAACTGCTGCTCTTAGGCTTAAACCACTGAAACCGTCTCCTAACCAGATTTCCGACCTTCAAATTCTGTTTACTCTAAAAATCCTGTGCACTGCCAACATGTTAGTTTCCCTAAAACCTTCAGCATGGTTGGGTAAGAATAGTAAAAGCAGTTGCATTTAACTGAGCGGCCTCTATGCACAGCATTTGTTACACTATATATTTGACATATGTTATCTCATCTCATTTTCACATTCCCGTGAGCTAGGTATTGTAATTCCCATTTTACAGATAGGACGCTAAGAAGTAAAGACATTAAACTTTCCTAAGGTCACAAGGCTAGTAAGTAGCAAAGTTCAGATCGGAACCCAGGTCTGTCCCCAGGTCTATCTTTCTCCAAAGATAAGTGCATGTGAGGGGTTGGCAAACTTTCTACAAAGAGCTAGATAATAAACATTTTAGGCTTGTGGGACTCAGGATCACTGTCACATGTGTTCAATTCTGTCACTGTAGCATGAAAGCAGCCATAGTATGGCTGTTCCAATACAACATAATTCATAAAAAGATGGCAGGTTAGATTTGGTCCATAGGTCAGTTAGTCAAGCCCTGTGGTATCTCACAATGAATAACCTCCGATTAGTAACAACTTTTGTTTTATGCTTACCAGTTTTAAAGTTGGCAAAGCAATACTTGTTTGCAAAAGGACCTGAAAGCAATAATAGCAGATCTCGTGCACTAATAGCAGATCTTGTGCACAGAACTTAGGTCCATGAAAAATTAAAGAACTTGGAAACTAACATTATGTTTTTATTAAGTATCCAACTATCCAGAGACCACTCTTAGTGGGCTTCACCACATGGTATACATTTGTGATTTGGTTACTACAATTTTCTTTTCAACTTAATCTTAACCCCCAGAGATTAGCCATTTACTAACAGTTTGATGCATATGCTCCTAAATGCAATGTGTGCATGTGGGGATTTTGGTTTTGTTTTTCTAGAAATGGGATCATGTCACATATTTTGTTCTACATATTTTTAAAACACACACAGATACATGCAAACAACAAAAACTTAATATACTATGGAATCTTTTGGAATGCATAGTTAGCTCTCTGTGTTTAATAGCTGCACAGTGTTCCATTTTATGAATATATCATAAACTATATATCCATCCTCCTGATAAACATTTAAACTACTTCTCATTTTACATGCTGATTTTTAAGTTACTGGACTGTAAATACTTCATAAATTAGTTCATTCAAACAGAATCACATCTCTGAGGGTGCCACAAACATGACCCACATATTTGATAATTTGCTAGAAGGACTCACAGGACTCAGCATGATCACAGCTATGAGTAATTACAGCAACACAGCAAGGATACACAGTCAGATCATCAGTAAGGTAAAAAGATGTAGGTAGAGTCTGGAGAAATCCACGCACAGGCTTCCTATGCTCTTCCCTCCCAGTCCAAGAGGAGATAACACCCACATACTCTTTTCTCTAGCAGTGGAAATGTAGTCAATCTGTGCAGTGTTTCTGCCCAGGGAAGCCCATTTGAGGCTCAGAGTTTAGGGTTTTTATTGAGGGATGGTCATGTTGGCATTCTCTGCCTAGCAACTACCAAATTCCAGACTCCCAGAAGCAAAGCAGTTATTCATCACAGACCCATTGTTTGTACAATCTAGGTACAGGGAAGCACCCTTAATAGTTAGGTAACTTTTCATATTAGCACAGGGAACTTTTTACAAGCCAACTTCCTAGATTCTAGGCAAGGGCCAACCTTGTAAGCCAGCCCTTCTAAAGGCAGCAGCCTCAGGACTGCTTTGTTAACTCTTTTCTGCATAATCTTTCTACCCTTTGGAGTATTAAGTCTTAGTTAGGAAGAATAACTACGGTATTTCTGAATCTCAGAGCAGAAATCGTAATGTGAAGATGGTCTTAAGGGAAGAAAAACCCTTATCTTTTTAAAAGCAAGATCACACTAAAGCTTTCAAGACAGGATTTTTCACTGATTGAGCCAGTGCCACACTCATTCCTCTTTGTTCATACATACTTTTCTTTGATAGAAAGTTCTTTTTTTCTTTGTCTGTCTGGCAAAAAAAAAAAAAAAAAAAAATCCATTCTTCAAATCCTTTCTTTGACCTCTCCAGAGTTAAATCATTCACTCTGTGCTCTTGTGGCACTCATCATAACCTATTGTCATTCAGTTGTTTACTTTTGTATCTTTCCCACACAACTGAGTCACCTGGTGGCATTTTCTGTCTCATCTTTGTACTGGAGGCCAAGCACATAGATGCTCAATTTAGTACCAATAGATAGTAAATGAATGGTAGGGATACACCATATGACATGTTAGGGTCTCTGAAAAATGATTTGGAAACAATTCAATGATAGGGTTAAGGTCATATACTAAATAATGAAAAAAGGAACCTGGGCTTCCCTGGTGGCACAGCAGTTAAGAATCCGCCTGCCAATGCAGGGGACACGGGTTCAAGCCTTGCTCCGGGAAGATCCCACAAGCCACAGAGCAACCAAGCTCGTGCGCCACAACTACTGAGCCTGCACCCTAGAGCCCGTGAGCCTCAACTACTGAGGCCCGCACGCCTAGAGCCTGTGCTCTGCAACGAGAAGCCACCGCAATGAGAAAGCCAGTGCACTGCAACAAAGAGCAGCCCCTGCTCGCCTCAACTAGAGAAAGCCCGCGCAGCAACGAAGAACCAACTCAGCCAAATAAATAAATTTATTAAAAAAAAAAAAAACGAACCTATCTTTTAAGACGGAATTAATTATGGTAGGATTAACAACAAAATCTACTACCACATCTTTTATATAGAGAATATTTAGTGATCAATGTGGTAATCATTTCAAAAAAGCAAAATAAGGTCTGAAGGTCAAATAATGTACAAAGGAACACAAGAGTTATTAAAAAACAAGATACAATAAGACAGCAATAAATTCAAAACACCACTAAATCAACCATGGTGATCCAGAGGCACTGGGCTCTCTTATGTGAAAGAAATCTACTCAGATAATTATTGATTTCTGATTTGAATTAACTTAAATCTCTTAAGAACACGTCTACATTTTTTTTATCTTTCAGAACTGTCTTCCTTTTTTATTTTTATCTGCCACAAATAAATAATACTTTTAAAGGTATTTTATCATTTAACAGTCCCCTAGTAATCATGCATTCCTGCTAGTAAATAACCATTTACGAAGGTCACATACCTGTAAACAAAGAATACATTTTCTATTTGGGACTAAATGGTTTTAAGGAAGGTCAGCACAGAAGGCTCAAGTGACTGGGTTGACCAAGAATTTTATTTTGTTTAATGGTTAACTAGCTCAATGTTTTGTTCATATTAGAAGTAACTCTTGTTTACTGTCTCTTGGATTTAGAAGGCTTAAACAATTTTAGTCACAAATGGGTCTGCATATTTGATAATTCTCTGTTCCACTATTTTAACATTTTGGTGAAATAGTAATTTATGAATGTTACCAGCTATATAGTACCTGAATTAGAAAAAAAAATATTTACCTAAAGAGCGAAGAGCTGAGACACAAAATTAAAGACTGAAACAAATTTTACATCATTTTATTTCAAAATGTTAAAAGCCTTGAATTCTGTGATAGGAGGAAAAAATAAACCCAAATTTTTACACAATAAAACCAATTTAGAGCTTTGGCAACCAAATTTCTTAAAACACCAGTGTGAAACTTATAAATGGCTCTGATCAATATCTAGCCACAGAGGAAGTAATCCACATCCTAAAGAAAGCCCTCTTGGGTGCCACTTCTTATTCTATATAATCAGGTGCAAGTCTTCTGATTTCTGCTTTTAGAAATAATAGACTATTATGGGATTACTCACAATTCTTTGTTCAGGAGTCCCTAAACAGCTATCTATTTCTAACCAAAAGGCTAAGAATAACCTCAAGTATGCTTTGGCTACAAGGTGATAGATAAGTCATTTCCAATTTTCAGTTGCCATGAGATACAGCTAGCATTATGTCAAAGTCAGTAAAAGAAATCACATTTAATTGAACTTAATATATATTTAGTACCGGCAGATATTGATACTAAAAACATTAGCAAAATTTCAGATCTACAGCAAATAGACATTTTAGATAAAAATTATTCTATAAAATTTTACACATGATGGAGAATAACAAAAACCCCTTTTAAATTTGACTAATGAAAAAGCAGAGCTACATAAACGTGCATTTTCACTGGCCCACATTATTAAACTATGAGTTTACTTACACTTTATATGCAACAATACATGAGGTTTGAGATTTCCATCTTACAACAAGAAAGTATTATATAGCTATAATGAGAGCTCTTTTTCAATCCTTAGGAAACTAACAGAGTCTATATTAGACAGCTGTTTCACTTTTCTAGGTGTCTTGAGCTAAACATTGATAAATCCAAGGATGTCCTCTGAAGAGAAGTGAATGGATGGAAAAGTAAACTTTTGCTCTACTATCAAAAAGAAAAGAGCTGGAGCTGAAGCTCTAGAAGCTCTTTAATCATTCTCACACCCTCAGCTTTTCTCTGACACCCATAGATGGTCACCAATGGCAGCAAGTCAAATGTGATTAAATTTGGGGGTGGGGATCACTGTGTACCAATATTCAATTAACATTTACAATATCTACAATGTCATAAAACAAAAGCCACTGCATGAAATCCTAGAGACGGTTCTTTCTTCAATATGTTAAAGGTAATCTCACAACTTCCTGTCTTTTTACACACATATACTCTACCTGACAAGCTGGATCAAGACCCATTTTTCTTCTGAGGAATTTTTCTACATGTCCAATAGTTGCTTCTCCTGAAACTCGGACAAACTTCTTTTCCAATGGCTACAAAAGTAAACAAACAAACCAATTTCAGATTAAATATACATAAAATGTATAAACCTTAAAGTACATTTTATAGCAAAGATAATTCAATAGATTTATGAAAGAAAAATTACTATGAAATTTGAGTTAATTTATCTATCAAACAAGAAAAAAAAGAATTCCTGCTTAGCTTCACCTCTCCAAAAAGTATGTGAACAATTTTTTTTAATAGAATGGCTTACTGATTTGTTTTACTTCCTCATCAAGAATAAAACTTAGAGTAAAATTTATTGACAGCAAATATCCAAGATTCAATGTCTCAAACAACCTGGTTTCTTCAACAAAAAAACTTCAGGGAAAAAAAAAAAACCAACCAAGGCTGAGGAGGAACCACTAGACTAAAAAAGATACAAGGCCTATAAATAAGGGATATATCAACCAATTACAATATATGGATCTTATTTGGATCCTGATTTTTAAAAATCTTTAAAACAATTTTCATAAGACAATCTAGGAAATTTAAATAGCATGTGGATATTTAAGGAATTACTGTAAATTTTAAAAATGATAGTATTGGGACTACCCTGGCGGTCCAGTGGGTAAGACTCCATGTTCTCAATGCAGGGTGCCCAGGTTCAGTCCCTGGTCAGGGAACTGGATCCCATATGCATGCTGCAACTAAGAGTTCTCACGCCACAACTAAGGAGCCCATGTGCTGCAACTAAGACCCGGTGCAACCAAATAAATAAATAAATATTTAAAAAAAAAAGATCCTGCATGCCACAACAAAGATCCCACATGCTGCAACTAAGACCCAGTGCAGCCAAAATAAATAATAAATAAATATTTAAAAAGCTGCTTTACACATTCAGACACAAGTTATAAAAATAAAAATTATAGTTCATTATTATGTTTTTATAAAACATCCTTATCTTTTAGAAACAAACAATTATTTACTGATAAAATGATAGTTTGGGATTTGCTTCAAGATTATATAAGAGAAGTGTTAAAGGTATTGATGAATTGAGATTGGCCATGATTTTATAATTATTGAAGTTAAGTGATGTGTACATGGGCATTCATTTTACTATTCTGTCTACCTTTGTATGAGTTTGAAATTTTCTTTTAAAAGTGGAAAATTTTTTAAAAAGATTATCGGGGCTTCCCTGGTGGCGCAGTGGTTGAGAGTCCGCCTGCCAATGCAGGGGACACGGGTTCGTGCCCCGGTCTGGGAAGATCCCACATGCCGCGGAGCGGCTGGGCCCATGAGCCATGGCCGCTGAGCCTGTGTGTCCGGAGCCTGTGCTCCGCAACGGGAGAGGCCGCAGCAGTGAGAGGCCCACGTACCGCAAAAAAAGAAAAAAAAAAGATTAACATCTAGATGTATATGGCTGGAATCTGATCCAACAGTCTAAGGTGATAGGTAGAGAGACCATAGGGTTTTAAAGTAGAAACTAATGCTTACCTAGCCACTCTCTCTCTGAGGCAATTTTAAGGATACTACTATTAATAAAAATGAAAAGCTGGGGTAATAAGAACTAAAAGGGTACCTTTTAGGAAAATGTGAACAATGTTTTTCTAGCACTAGCAGAGAGGGAGCCCAGAATTGCTACCAAGAGGACCCAGGCAGGTTAGGCACACATTTCTTCCATGTAACAGCACTCAGCTCTCTTATCTGTAATTTGGTTTCTTAAGAACTTTCCTAACAATAGATCTAACCCTTACTACCACAGTGCAGCAGATAGCATGTTAAGTGCAGATATTCCAGAGACTGCCTGGGTTTAAACACTGGTTCTGCCACTTTCTAGCTGCAAGTCTTTGGACAAGTTGCTAAACGCTTCTGTGTCTCCATTTCCCCATTCGTATTGTTAATGCAGAGATACTAATAGCACCTACCTCATAGAATTATCATAAGGAAAGTGTGTTAATATACGTAAATAACTATTAATAATTCCTGGCACATAGTAAGTACTTAGTTATTACTAGTGTATTGATTTATTCTGTTCTTTATGTAAAGGAATCTAATTAGAGGACCTAGTTGTCATCATGGATACTGATATAATCTAGACAAAAATGGCAAAGGTTCGTGTTCTTTAAACGCAGGTTTAAGAATCATCTTGAAAATCTAAGGCAGTCTTTCTCACTAAGGAGCAGATACAGCAGTGCTCCAGGTGAAGTCTTGATGAAGGTACCGCATTGTAGGTGGCACTGCCTGATTAGCATGAGAATCCCATCATGTGCCTTGAGAAGCTATTCTGGGTAATCTAGCTAGATGCCTGCCTGGCAATCGGTGCATTTCTGAAGGTTAATTTCTGGGGCTTACCATCTCAATAGTAGGCTTCAGGTATACCAACAGAGGACAATTCAATATTCATCATTTCTAGTTCTTGGTGAGCACTTCACCCCCAAGTGTTTATCCAACTTAGCTAAAGTTATCAATACTGTACTTTTTAGACCACCCAGAACAGAATTATGAGATCTGCCAGTAACTGAAAGAAAAACATTGGCCTTGGCTTTCAAAGTTGGCTTCTCACGTGGTTAACCTTAGTCTTCATACCCCAGGCTCACAAGTTAACAGAATTTTTTTCCGATATAATTCAGATCCAGCTTTTTTAACAATTTGCTTTTTTTGTTTTTTGCCTTTTTTTTTTCTTAAGCTACAAAGCAGGTTCTCACCTAAATGGTCAACTCATTTTTTTTTCCCTGCTGCATCTAATAGCCTCCTACCATCTGCATATAAACAGGAAAGAAAAATTCCACAGAAGAATTTTACTTCTTTGAAAGTAAGCACAGCAATCTTCCCTACCATCTATAACACAGGTCAATTTGAGAAGAAAGTTGAAACAATAAGGTAGAATCTATAGGGAGATTTAAGAGACATTCAGTTATTTTCTGACTATAGAAAATGCATACCACTAAAAATATTGGGTCGGCCAAAAAGTTTGGTCGTGTTTTTCCAAGTGAACTTTTTGGCCAACCCAGTATCTTTTAAAAAGATGGTATCAACTCATTTTACCTTGAAAAAATTCCTACCTCTGTCAACTGAAAATAGTTACCAACCCAGTCACAAGGTAAATCCCTAGCAACCAGTTGGTGAATTTGAAATACCACCAAAAGACACCTTGGAGAAATGACAGATTCTGTGTCTGGGGCAAGAGATGTACGAGTTGAGCATGGAACATCTTGTCATATGAGATAGCAAGGAAGCTATTATAGACCATGATTATCTATGATAAGACAATTTGAACATCAATAAAGATAATAATTAAAAGGGGTTTAAACCACAAATATATTTAAATGCATGAGTTCATATTAAAGTAAAAACAAAATCAAAAATACCTAATTGATTAGGACTGGAGCATGCTAATGAACCAACATTATTTTGAACCTTGTAATTTATTCTTTCTTTCCTATATGAATGGTACCACTGGCTAATCAAATAGAAGTTCCTCATTATTGAAGTATTTTAATAAAAGGAGGCAGAATGACAGCATCATTTTCCAAACCCTATTAAGTTAATGGGCTGAGACACTGAGTACCAATTGTTGCTAACAACACAAAGACACAAACAACCAGACATTAATGTGCCTCCAGATGGACAAAAACACCACCGACTATGAAGTATTCTTGGTCCCCTCAAATCAAACCTGTCTGATTAACACTCAGACTTAACTACTAGTTTATGGGAAAGACAGAGGACAGAAGAACACATTAAATCACAGCACAGAGATGCAACATCAAAACCCCATCTGTAGGAAACTATAGCACAAATGACCCAGCTTTGTCAACAATGAATTGCAAGAAAAAAGAAACAGAAAACTTACAGATTTGAAAACCTATCAACCAATCACAATGTGTGAACATTATTTGGATCCTGATTTACGACGATGTTAAAAAAACAAAACACCCACTACGGCTGAGATAAAAACTTGTACACTGACTAGATATTTGGTAAGAAACTTATTTTCTTTTTATTCACCACCTTCAACCTTTTGAAAAACCACAAACTTACAAAGAAGTTACACTAGTAAATGAAGATCCAGATAGCCTTCACCTACTTTACAAATGATTAACATTGCTATATTTGCTTCACCTCTTCCAATGTATGTAATATGTGTGTATATACGTGTACATTTATTATTTAAGTTACTTGCAGACATTGAGATATTTAACCCCTACATATACCAGCAGTTATCATCTCAGAATAAAGGGGCTCTCCTCTATAACTACAATATAATTATCAGGAAATTTATAACATTAATACAATGCAATTATCTAAATGGGTCCAAATTCAAATTTCTCCAGTTGTCCTAATAATGTCCTTTACAAGTTGTTCTTATTTCAATCCAGAATCTAATGAAGGATTACACACTGCATTTTGTTGTCATGTTTCTGTAATCTCCTTTAATCTAGAATAGGTCTGTCTCTTTATTTTTATCTTTCTCAACACTGACATTTTGTAACTTTTTTTTTGGTATGCTACGTGGTCATTAAAAAAAGAGACTCATCTTTTAAGAGTACTGAAACACTTTACAGATGAAATGGCAAAATGCCAGGGATTTCTTTCGGAATAATATTAGAAAGAAGGGACTTCCCTGGTGCCACAGTGGTTAAGAACCCACCTGCCAATGCAGGGGACACGGGTTTGAGCCCTGGTCTAGGAAGATCCCACATGCCGCACAGCAACTAAGCCTGTGCGCCACAACTACTGAGCCTGCGCTCTAGAGCTCACGTGCCACAACTGCTAAGCCTGTGAGCCACAACTACTGAAGCCCGCGCCCCTAGAGCCCGTGCTCCGCAACAAGAGAAGCCACTGCAATGAGAAGCCCCCGCTCGCCGCAACCAGAGAAAGCCCGTGCACAGCAACAAAGACCCAACACAGCCAAAAATGAAAATTAAAAATAAATAAATTAAAAAAAAAAAAAGAAAAGAATCCGCCTGTCAATGCAGGGGACACGGGTTCGACCCCTGGTCTGGGAAGGTCCCACATGCCAGGAAGCAAATAAGCCCATGCACCACAACTACTGAGTCTGCACTCTAGAGCCGGTGAGCCCCAACTACTGAAGTCCATGCACCAAGAGCCCATGCTCTGCAACAAGAGAAGCAAATGCAATGAGAAGCATGTGCACCAACGAAGAGTGGCCCCCACTCGCTACAACCAGAGAGAAAGCCCACATGCAGCAAAGAAGATCCATCACAGCCAAAAATAAATAAATAAAAATAAATTTAAAAAAAAAAAAGAAAGAAAGAAGGGAAGTGTGGGAATTCCCTGGTGGCCTAGTAGTTAGGATTTGGCGCTTTCACTGCTGTGGCCCGGGTTCAGTCCCTGGTGGGGAAGTGAGATCCCACAAGCCGTGTGGCAAGGCCAAAAAAAAAAAGAAAGGAGGGAAGTGGATGGAGGTATAAAAGAAATTAAATTGGTCATTAGTTAATTGGCAAAGCTGTGTGATGGATGCATGGAGGTTCTATTCTGTCTACTCTTCAGTGTATTTAAACATTTTCATAATTAAAAGTGAAAGAAAAAATTTTCTGAACTATATGACTGCTTGGTGAAACACTTTTAAATTATATGTAACAAACAGACTTTATGATTTTCATGCCATAAGTGTACATGGTCAATAGTTTAACTAGGCATCAACCTAGTCAGACATATTTATTTGAACAATAAATAAAAGACAAGGTATAAAAACAGCTTTTTAAGTAGTAGAGAATGCTGAGCTATAATATCAAAAGCTAGAACTCCCTTATAAATACAGAATTAAAAGAAAAATGTTAAGATTGCCAATGTGTTAGCTAAGAAAATATTTTAAAATGACTGTTTTAGCAAAATAAAAATAGTCAAAATATGCAGAAATACGATCATTTGTTTCTAAAACAATATATTCATTACCTCTTATAGACATAAGCCTGCAAACTAACATCAGTATCATTAGTTAACACTGAAAACTTAGTGCCTCAAAACTATAAGAACAGTGTAATAAACTTCTATAAACCTAGCTTTATCAACCCACAGCTAATCTTGTTTTAAGTATACCCCATCCATTTCCTACCCCAACTGCTTACTGGCCCCCATTCCCCAGTTTTGTTTTGAAGCAAACCCCAGACACATCATTTCATTTGTAAATACTTCAGTATGTATCTCTAAAAAATAAGAACTCTTTTTAAAAACATAATACCACTATCATACTTTAAAATTCCTTGATATCAGAAAATAGACAGTAAATGTATAAATTTCACCATCTCAATTTTCTTACCTAGTAGAAAATAATTTTATTATTTTTAGGGTTGTTATTACAGAGAAAATAAACATAAAACAAAGATTTCACACACAAAATGTAATAACCAGTGATGGACTCAAGCTAAAATTCTAATTTATGCATATATTATTTTTATCAGATATATTTTTGTACTCTCAAATGTATACACTAAATATACTACAAATAATGCTTCTATTCGAAGTTTCTATTGGATCTTGGCTTGTTTTTTAAAATTTAACGGCTTTATTGAGATATAATTCACATACCATTAAATTCACCATTTTAAAGTATACAATTCAATGGTTTTTAGTACATCTATAAAGTTGTGAAACTATCACCATTATCTAATTTCAGAACATTTTCATCACCCAAAAAGAAACTCTTACCAATTAGTAATCACTCCCAATTTCCCCTCTCCCCCAAGCCTCTGGCAACCACTAACCTACTTCCTTTCTCTATGCTTTTGCCTATATTGGACACTTCATATAAATGGCATCATATAACATGGTCTTTGGGTGCCTGGATTCTTTCACTTAACATGTCTTCAAGGTTCATCCAGGTTGTAGCATGTATCAATATTTCATTCCTTTTTATTGCCAAATACTATTCCATCGTATGGATATATCATATTTGGTGTACCCATTCATCAGTTGATGGATATTTGGGTTACTTAAAATCTGGGGCTATCATCTCATAAATTTTTTAGTTTATTTTCAAATCCAATCCAAATAAACGCCATACACTGATGTCCCTTGAGTCTCTTTTAATCAGTATGTTCTATCTACATGTTCCCTCTTTACGTCTTTCCCTTTTATTTGCTGGAGAAACAGAACTGTTTGTCCTGCAGTTTTCCACTGTCTAGATTTGGCTTATTATATATTCTTAATAAGTTCTTTAATATTATTAAAGATAATAATTTAATATTATTAAAATTATATTCTTAATAATATTCTTTAATAAGTTCCTGTGTCCCCTGGATTTCCTGTAAATTAGTAATCTAGGGGTATGATCAGCTTCACATTTCTTTTGGCAAGAACACTTCATAGGTGGTAGTGTCATATTTTTTTGATGTATGAGGATCAGAACTACATAAATATTCTAAGCGCATATGTGCTTTCGCGGAAGCAATAGGCTAATATTTTAATTTAATTTTTAGTTCTTTCTTCACGACATTCTTACACTCTGTTGGCTCGTCTGGCTACTACAGGTCACTGGACAGGTGTCTTCAGTGAACTCTAGGAGCATATGACTCTACACTTGTCCCATATAGAAACTTATATGCTACTTTCCCACCCAGTACACTATGAAAGGACTTCCTAAAGTTAATCACCATAAGTTTGGTTATCTTACAACTTAGAAGAGGTAAAAAGTTACCAAACCTAACACTGCATTCCCTCCATCACAATGATCTCTGGGAAAAACCTATAATATACTTCATCCAGAAAAGTACTCATTTATTCCTATGCTTCAATTCAATTCCTATGCCTCCTAAGCCATTATAGTCACAAAACAAAACACTATGCCCAACCAGGTATAATTCACCCATATTTTATTTTATTTTATTTTTTATTAGGTGTTTTATTTTAATTTATTTTCATTTATTTATTTATTTTTTAACTTATTTATGTATTTATTTTTTTGGTTGCACTGGGTCTTCATTGCTGTGCACGGGCTTCCTGTAGTTGCGGCTAGAGGGGGCTACTCTTGGTTGCGGTGCTCAGGCTTCTCATTGTGGTGGCTTCTCTTGTTGCGGAGCATGGGCTCTAGGCGCGTGGGCTTCAGTAGTTGTGGCTCACGGGCTCTAGAATGCAGGCTCAGTAGTTGTGGCACATGGGCTTAGTTGCTCCATGGCATGTGGGATCTTCCCAGACCAGGGCTCGAACCCGTGCCCCCTGCATTGGCAGGCGGATTCTTAACCACTGCGTCACCAGGGAAGCCCCACCCATATTTTAGTATAGACTTTGACAAAGTCACTGAAAATCTAACCAGATCAAAGTCAACTATTTCCTTATATATTTATAATCCCAAGTAACTATAGGCCTGATTTACCCCTTTTAAAAAAGTCACCTTTTCCTGGATGATTCATACTATAGGAGCAACACTGTGTACAATGGCACCTGTGATGCTGAAGCCTTTAAGACAACTCTGAACTTAAGTATGTTACAAAAGAGTTCATTCTTACCTTTAAAGTTTCAGTAAATGATTGAAGTAACAAGTTGGGGCAGGCTAACTTCAACCAAAGATGTTACATGCAAATGAAATTTTAAGCTCATATTTAACTCTAAATGCCAAATATGCAAAAAATGCTTTGAAACATTTTTTTAATCACCGAATTAACACAGCATTTGGTTTCAGTTTTAAAAATTACTCACTTATTTTTCCTTAGACCACTGTTCTGAATTAATAACAAATCCCTACTTAATAACTCTTTTCTCATAAACCTATTATAAGAGAGCATTACTGAATGTACTTCATATTTCAACAAGTTTTATTTACAGAACCAATTTTATAGACTGTAACTGAAGACAGTCTCCGTATGATTGCTAATCTTAAATTTGTGTGCTACAGGGTCCTCTTGTAAAGTAAATGAAAAATAAAAGTAAAATACCTTAAAATGTCCCGTGCCTTCATTAGCACTGAAAAACGAAAGCAAAATTAATCAATTTTGAACTATATGTTTAATTATATAACACAGAAAAATAACATAAATACACATATTTGAGGAACATCAACTTAATTTTAAAACACGGTCACCTACCCCTTTATGAAATAAACAAATGTAGTTAATTGTCATATCTGCCACCTAGTGGTAAGGCAAAGGCAGTTTTATACAGTATTTTACATTGCTTTGTATATTTACTTCCAGGAGTTAAAAGCATACTCTTAATATTTATATTTCCCCCACATGTAGCATTCTAACATTTTCTAGCTTAAAGTAAAACTTCTTTTTTTCTGTCAGAATTAATGTGTTTTTTTCTTGATAGCAATGTTTACAAGATAGAGTCCTTACAAGAAAGCTGCTACATTTCCTGTTGTTTTACTTGTAACATAATCACCTGGGCATGATTTACTCAGTTTGCTTTTCCTCTAAAAGTACAAAGAGATTTCTTGATTAAATCAATTACTTTTATATCATGAGGAGACAAGGAACAAACTTTTTTTGACCAACTACTATACACCAGGCATTATATTAGGTCTTCATATATTATGCATGTTTTTCATTCAGTTCTCACAGTAACCCTTTAAGTCAGGCATTAGAATCACCATTCTACGGATAAGGAAAATTAAGCTCAGAGAGGCTGAATAACTTGCTTAAGGTCACACAGCTAGTAAGTAATAAAGCTGGGTTTCAAACGCGGGTGTACATATAAAAGCCCACATTCTTTGGTTTTTTCGGCCATGCTGCACTGGGTCTTAGTTCCCCTGACCAGAGACTGAACCTGGGCCAGGGCAGTGAAAGCGTTGAGTCCTAACCACTGGACCGCCAGGGAATTCCCAAAGCTCACATTCTTTCTTCCCTATCATGTTGTGAAGAATAGGCAAGATCACAATTGCATCATCTAGAGTATTCTTATAATACAAATATAGAGAAATATATTAATATACAATATAGATAGTATAAATACCTATAGAATATGTTATACTGACAAACATAAAACATAATTTATGTATACACATTATATATAGATGTAAATCTAAGGTTATAATATCTTAAGAGCTACAAAATAAAATATCCTCGGGAATTCCCTGGTGGTCCAGTGGTTAGGACTCCGTGCTTTCACTGCCAAGGACGCAAGTCAATCCCTGGTTGGGGAACTAAGATCCTGCAAGCTGCACAGCCAAAATAAATAAATAAATAAAATATCTTTTTCATTATAAGAATTATCTCTATAGAATCCATGATATATGGGCATCTGGCTTCTGCTTGAATATCTAAAGAGATAGCTTCTTGACTTACAAGTTGGTTCATTCCATTTGTGGGCAACTTTGTTAGATATTGCTTGCTTGCACTGAATCAAATATGTTTCTCCCTGTAACTTATACCTATTGGTCCTAGTTTTGCCTTTTGGTACTCTTGTGAATTAGAGTCAATCTTTCTGCTACTACACATGACATAGTTTTCACACCTTTTACTATTCTGATTACACCTCAACTTACTAACATCTCTCTTAAAATGTAATGCCTAGAGCTGAACATAAGACCCCAGTTGGATAACATAGCATACAGTGGGATAGCACCTCCCTGGTTTACTAAACACCACTGAGTTTAAGATTGCATTAAATTTTTGCCATATCTTCTCTCATACACTTATTTCATGTGAGTCCATTTTCTTTACTAGGCAGATATTGTACACATTACAGCACCACAGACTACTTTAACCTTTATTTCTGAATGACCCTGCATTATTTCAATATTCATATACTGATAATAGTTTAGACATGTTAGAAATACCATATGTTGATTCTTTTAACAATCCTGTGAGTTGGTATTATAATCCCCAATTTAGAAATATGGAAACTGATGATCAGAGAAGTTAAGCTACATCCTAGGGGTTACATATCTTCAGTTACACTCTTCAAAGTCTATGCTCTTTCTATATACACTATACTGCCTAAGGTTTTATAATCTTCTACTTTACATATAGAAACTGAAGAACAAAAAGGAGAAGTACTGTACAAGACTATCTTAAGATCACAAAACATGCATACCAAATTTAGGGGGGCGGGGAATCTCATATTCATTCCAGTGGTTGAAAAATCACTTCCACGGGCTGAACCTACCTCAGGATTTCTGCTAATCCAATTCAAGCAGGGTCACCAGCTGGACCAAATTTGCCCTTGTACTTGCATCAGGTTAAAACTCACCTGCCATTCGTCCTGCCATGAAAGAGCTTCCTATGGGTTACCCTCAGTAGCCTGACTTCAGTGGTAACACCAAGCTTTTCAATGTAGTAAACATGTGGGGATTTAACTCTGAGGACTGGCGACTTCTTCAAAAGGACTCTTTGCCACATTGGAAGCTTTCTTCCCCATAACCATTTGAAAACAGATAAAAGACTATTTTATGACGTAGACAGACTACTCATCATAATCTTCAACATATAAGGTTCAATTCTCTTGTTTTACAGATAGGGAAGCTGAAGTTCTGAGAAGTTAAAAATACAGTTTCCACGAGGGCAAGAGCCATGGCTGACTTATTCCAATTACATTCCCAGCAGCTAGCAGAGTGCTGTGTTGGTACACAGCAGGACCTTAATAAACATCTTATGAATAAACAGACAGCGATTACCTCAATTTTACAAAGCTATATAACAAAGGAGCTAGGACTTAAATAGAGATCTTCTTATTCCAAGTGAGGGCTCTTTTTTTCTACAGCAGGGAATGTGTTAACAATGTAACAACTCCAGTAAGTGGTAATGACTGCTTTGACCAGAGTACTCAAGTCTCACTCATTAGGAAAGCCTGCCATGATTAAGTATTGATTTCTCCTTTGGACAGACAGAGATAATGTAGCACACTTGTCACATATTTGCCATCTTTGCGTTACTGCCACTTTTCAAAAAAGGTATAAAAAAACTGTCAGTTCCAACTGTGCGTTAGTGTAAAAGGTTACATTTCCCGAAAATATTTTTTTTAGAAATATAAATTCCTTTCAATTTTCAAATTTTAATTAACTAGACTTACTAAAAATCAAGTTACATGGTAAAAAGTCAAATACAATGAAAAGTAAGACTTTTTCCAATTCTATACTCATACACTCCAGTGCCCTTTTCTAGAAGCAACTGCTATCAACATTTTCTTATATGTCCTTTCAGGAATGGTCTGTGCCTGTGGGGAAAAAATATATATATATGCATATATGCCCACCATCCACTTTTAAAAAAAAAACGTAAAGAGCACATGCTATATATTCTCTTCCGCATCTTGCTTTTTTCACTTGAGAAAGTGAATTTTGGCAATTGTTCCATATTAGCACATACGTTACTAGCACATGTTCATTGCTATATACCATTATTTTACCAGTTCCCTTTTGGACATTTAGGTTGGAACACATTCTTTAATAACAGAAATTGCTGGTTTAAAGTCTGGTATTACATGATTTCTTCTCATTCTTCTAAAGAGATCTTTATTTCATTATCATCAACCACTACTACGTGGGGTCTGTGGAGGCGTAAGAAAGGTTTCTCGCCTCTCAGGGATGCTTAATATCAGTTGAGAACACAGGATGACTACATAAAGAGATAAATACAACATAGTACAAGCTAGATACTAAATAAATAATACAGGCAACCTAGAGTTATAAGGAGGAAGTGACTGAGAAGTCAAATAGTCATCAGTGACATAAAATGGAAGATCTAGATCTTCCAAGAAAGGCATTTTAGTTTATCCTGCAAACTATGGAATTATTTTGAAAACTACAGTTTGATACAGGCCAACTCTATGATGACAGTCGGCCTAACAATATTGCAGGACAATGGAGTACACCATATGCTACAGTGTTTGAAAGAAGCAATTTTTATTAAGGGAGATATCCAACTACTTTGGAAAATAATTTGGCAAAACCAAGTAAAGCTGAAGATGAACATATCCCAAGACACAGCAAATCTACACTCTTAGAAAAATATCTCATATATATATATATATATATAAGGAGATACGTAAAAAATGCTTAAAGCAACAGTGTTTATAATAGGAAAAAAATTGGAAACAAAGTGTTCCACAGTACAAGAAAAGATAAATTATGGTATATTTATTTTAAGGGAATACCAGGCAATGGTGAAAATGACTGAACTAGTTATACATTTTAGCATGGATGAATCATACAATGCTAAGTGAGAAAAGCAAGTGAGAAAACATGGTATGATACCATTTAAAGTTTTTAAGTGGCCAAAAACAATTCTACATATTGTTTAGAAATAGATACACATGTGGCAAACACATAAAAAAATGCATGGGAATGATAATCATTACTTTTAGGAGAGTAGTTATTAACCTCTAAGGGAAGGGGGGAATGAACAGGAAGAGGTAGCCAAGTGCCTTCTGCCATATTAGCATGGTTTAATTCAAAAGCCAGATGATGGAGATACAAGTGGTTATTTTACTACTCTTTAGTACCTTTTTCTAAGTCTTAAATATTTCAGAATTATTTTTTAAAAGGATATCAGAAAAGCTCGATATGACCTTAGTTCAGGATGATTTTGTAACTGTTGGGACTTAAAAAATTCTTTATTTTAAAGTTTAGAGGTAGAGGTTTAGGGTACTCACCCAATAAACTCTAGTAATAAAGACATGTCAAGTTCAGGTGGAATACGAAACACTGATTCTAAGACTTTCTTAGATCTTCCTTTGCTCGAAGGGACTGGCTGTGGAACAGCTATTTGATAGCCAAACAAAAAAGTTGAGTTAGAATATAAATATCATAAACTGAGATCTTTGGAAAATAATTACAGAAATTTAACTATGTTGACTATTTAAAAGATCATAAAGCACTCACTCTCCCTTTTTAAAATAATATCAGTTAATCTGTCAAAGCCAGTGAAATTAGTGACAAGCCTGGGGAGCACTCCACAATGGAAGGCAGACATGTATGGCTGGTTTATCAGGGCCACAGAGAGAGCTCAGCATAACAGCAACAATAGCTGTAGGTAGCCCTTAATAAGCACTACTATGTGCCAGGGCTCAGGGCTCATGCTTAGCACTTTACATGCACCATCTCATTTAGCCCTTATTATAATTGCATGCCATAGGTACTAATGCTTTTTTCTTTTAAATTTTATTGGAGTATAGTTGATTTACAATTTTGTGTACTTTAACTGTAAAGAAAATGAGATTACAGTTTAATGAGATTAGGCAATTTGCCTAAAGTCACCCACGTAGTAAGTGGAAGAATGAAGATTTACACCCAATCTAACTTCCATACTGTGACGTTACCATCATCATAAAAACTAATATTTGAGCAGTTACTATGTTCCAGGCACTGTTTTAAGTGCTTTGTATTATTCAATGTATCCTTACAACAATTTATAGTGTTATGATTATCCCTGCTTTATAGAAGAGGAAACTGAGACATTGAAGTAATTTGCCAAAGTCATACACCTAGTAAGGTGGCAGAGCTAGGATCACACTCAATATAGCTCCAGAGCCTGTACTCTTTAATCCTTATAAATAATTAAATTGGATTACAGTAAATCATGACCTTCAAAATCTTTCTCTCTCTTTGATCATAAAATAACCAGCTATCACCAAAAAGAACCTCAAAGGGAGTAAATTTTATTAAGTTAGTATTCTTTAATCTATAAATACATTATGGTATACACCCAAACTTACCAGGTTTAGGTACTTCTAGACCTCTTTCTTTATAGAAATCATGCATTTGCTTTTTTTCTCCTAAAAAATGATAAAACACAGACTAAATTACACTTAAAATGTAACTAGCAGAGTCAGAAGAGATTCTGGGATTCACAACTATGTAATAAAATAAACTTACTTTCCTCTAGATTGATCACTAATTTGTACACTATGTCTTGTAACTGTCGGTCCAACCTAATAAAAGGAAAGGATGGAGAATACCTCAGAATTCAGAAAAATGCATTTGGTACAGAGTGAATGATGTTCTTTGTAAGTAACTGTTTTCTCTTAGGGGTGACTATCTCCTTTCTCAGAGCTGAGTTACTTTTAGGTAGCACTCATGGTTCTCATCTGAGAGAACCTCAAGTAATTGTATGTGGTCATAATTACAAGTAATTATAGACTCTTGAACTATTTGCTAAATTGTTCCATGTGAACTGGTCTTATTCCCTTAATAAGAATGTGAGCTTGAGGGCAGAGACTGTATTTTGAAATTCTGTGTATCATCTGCAAAACACTCTTCTATGAAGGTAGTAAAAACATAATAGTATTTGCTAAACAAATGAAAGCAGGTCACCTTTAGCATTTTTCTTCCCTTAGGAAACTGAGCATGAACTGAAAATTTAATAAGCCACAATGACCTATGACAGACAGGCTTTTCTAAAGAGGCCAGTTATTTCAGGTATTAGTTTTAAAAATAGCATTCTAGATACACAGAAAAGGATAAGCCTAAACTAGACTCATCAACTTGACTGATGAAATTAAAATCTTCAAGAAAAGAGATCTGTGCCTTTTTTTTTTTTTTAAAGTTCCCAGTGGATATTACAGTGCCTGGTACACAGTAAGTGCTCTATATGTATTTCTTTAAAGAATATGTATTTCCCTTTCTCGTCATTTTGAGATAGGTCAAGAATTTATTACCAACTACACAATTTCAAGCTTTCAGAAAAAGTATACCTAAAATATAAATTTTACTTATATATTCTTCTTACCTTATGTTGTAAAGAGGTTGTGTCTGATGTACTACTATGTTGCATTTTGGACACCTGTTGCTATAGTAAAAGTGTCTTACAATGCAGCTTTTACAAACTGTTGAAAAAAAAATGTTGAAATTAGGATACTTTCAAGACATTTCAAAAAATCAACATATTATTTGGAAATATGATGAACTATATGCTTACATGTATGAAGACATTCTGTAATGGTAGTTGCATCTATTAAGTAACCTTTGCAAATGGAACACAAGATGTATGGGGTCAGCTCAGAGAGATTTATCAGGCGCTGCAAATGCAATGGAAATAGCTTTAAAATACAAGTCCTTGCCTTTTCAAATTCTTAAGCGATAATCCCCAAATTTTATTATCAACAATGTGTAGCTTACTTTGCAGCATGGAAACATGTTACCTTACCTCCAACCCTTCAAACACTCTCATCAAAGTTACAATAACACAATATAAACCAATGTTCCGAAAAGATCTCATTCTTTTGGAGATACTGTATATTGCCAGATGAGGGGCATCTTACTATATGAATTATCGCGAAATGGACAAACTTTCCAGATACTGGTGTTTAATATTAATTCTGAGTAACTAGGTATATTGTCTAACTTTATGAAGTATGCGCTGCCCCATTAAAAAAAAAATCTCCCAATTAGAGACTGACTAGGTGGGGAAGGGTTTCCCATCCTCACAACACCCTGTAGAAATGGACTGTTTCCCTGGCCCACTGTAAGCTCCTGGAGGGCAGCAGGCCGGTACCCTTGGCGCCTACATCCCTGGCACGCAGTAGCTTCAATAATGAGTGAGTCGGACCCAGAGAGCTTAAGGGACTGCAGAAACGTTACAATATGAGTCGGCAGGGAACCGGGCCGGGACAGAAGGCCGGTCCGCGCCACAAGCAGGCAGCGCAAGGAGAGGTGAGGGTCCGTTCAAGTGCCAAAGGTTTCAGCGGCGAGCGGGGAACCCGGCCCTAACTGAGGAGGCCCGGCGTGGTCAAACAGGGGCCATCAATACCTCCTCCTCGTCCTCGGAGTCGGGCCGGCCCCCCTCCAGCCTCAGCGAGAAGTGGCTCATCTCTTCTTCCTCTTCCTCCTCTTCTTCCTCCTCCAGGTCCTCATCCTCTTCCAACTCCTCGTCCTCGTCCTCGAAGCGGCCCCTCAAGCGGCCCAGGCTGCGCTCCGGCTCCAGCTCAGGGGGCCGGGAGCCCGAGCAGCCGGGAGCCCCCGCCTCGGACAGTGGCGGCTGGCCCTCCTCACCCGCTGCGGGCGCCGGGGTAAGGGCAGGAGGGGAGACGGGAGGCGGGGGCGGCATGGCTGCGGCTCCCTCAGCCTTGGCAGAGCCCGCGGTGCCTGCCGTTATCACAGGGACCCCCTCCATGCCAGGGGTAGAGACCAGGCGAGGCGAGACCGAGGCCAGGTGGCTGGATAGCGCGGGAGTTCCGCCCGCCTGCCTGAGCAGACAGTGCGCAGGCGTGAGAGGCCTGCAAGGCCCGCTGGGAAATGTGGTTCACCACCCCGCACCTAAGCCGGGGCGTAGGCGGAGCCGCTCAGGTATATGGGGCGGCGCTTGCAGGCCGCATCTTAGAGGAATCTCACCCATTTTTTTTCCTTTGAAAGGCTGTCGCTCTCTGCACTGCCTTCTGAAAACGACGGAATTGGTACCTTTTAGACAACAATATTCTGTTTGCACTGACTGATGCACAGAGCACTGAAATAGGGGCTATAACCATACTGCATTACGAATAATAATGATTTCAATTTGAGTACCAATTATGCGTTCCTTCCATGCAAGATTATTTCCGTTAGGAAGTATTTAGTTTCTATTTTGAAATATGTAAGTTTATTTATTTGTGCTCAGGCAGGCGGGCGGAACTCCCGCGCTTGTATTGCCACAGGGTGGAAATTTAATCACAATTTGAAGGCCATCTATAATTCCCCATCACATAAAGGAAAGTCAGTTATATTTAATTCAACAAACACTTATTAAGAGTCTGCTGTAGGGACTTCCCTGGTGACACAGTGGTAAAGAACCCGCCTGCCAATGCAGGGGACACGGGTTCGAGTCCTGGTCCGGGAAGATCCCACATGCCACGGAGCAACTAAGCCCGTGCGCCACAACTACTGAGCCTGCGCTCTAGAGCCCGCAAGCCACAAGTACTGAGCCCGCGTGCCACAACTACTGAAGCCTGCGCGCCTAGAGCCCGTGCTCTGCAGCAAAAGAAGCCACCGCAATGAGAAGCCCGCGCACCACAACGAAGGGTCACCCTGGCTTGCCGCAACTAGAGAAAGCCCACACGCAGCAACGAAGACCCAACACAGCCAAAATTAAATTTAAAAAATAATAAATTAATAAAAAAAAAAAAACTAAGAGTTACCATATAGGGAATTCCCTGGCTTTTCGGTGGTTAGGATTCCACGCTTCCACTGCAGGGGGCACAGGTTCAATCCCTGGTTGGGGAACTAAGATCCCGCATGCGTGCCAAAAAATAAAGTTACCGTATAACCTAGCAATTCCACTCCTAGGTATATACTCGAGAGAAATGAAAATATATGTCCCCACAACGCCTCTTACGTGAATGTTCATAGCAGCATAATTTACAGTAGCAAAAAACTTTCCTATATCCATCAAGATAATGGATAAGTAAAATGTTGCATATCCATTCAGTGGGATATTATTTAGCCACAAAATGAAATAAAGTACTGATACATGCTTCAGCACGGATGAACTTTGAAAACGTTATGCTAAGTGAAAGGAGTCAGTCATAAAGGACCACATATTGTATGGCTTTGTTTATATGAAATGTCCAGAAGAGGCAAATCCATAGAGACAGAAAATACAGTAGTGATTGCCTATGGCTGACGTGATGGGGGTAAATGGGGCGTGTATTTTTAATGGGTACAGGGTTTCTTCTGGGGGTGATGAAAAGCATGAAAATTTAATGTGATGATGGCTGCAAAAAAAATTGGATTGCATACTATAAATGTGTGAATTGTATGGTATGTGAATTATACTCAATATAGTTAAAAGTGAGAGTAAAATGGCAAATATGAAAATAGTAATTATGATTACATTAAACTTTTTCTTCAAAATTATGTTCAAAAAAGAGGTCATAAAAATTGTGTAACAGAAATAATTCCCGAATTAAAAAAAGTCTTCACATAAGATGACACTGGACCAAAGAAACAGAGACTAAATAAGACTAAGCACAGTTTTTCTAACATGCTTTCGTGAACCCACAGATATATGTCTGGTACACATCATCATATGTTAAGGAATGTTAGATAGCCCCTTCCTGTTCTTAAAAAATAAATAAAACAGTTAAAGGGGGTTTTGTGTGTGTGTATGCCAATGATATGAAATGTCTCCAACTGATAGTTCTGAGATCCAAATATTGTAAAGTGTATAAGGAAGAGTCTCGTCATTTGGGGTGGGCGTGTGGATACGTTGGTAGACACAATGTTGGTTTAGCTTAATTTAGATGCTCTGCAAGATACTTAGATACTCGGCAAGATAAAGCAACCCATGGCTTCTTGGTTGAGACTACTATCAGAAGGGCCCACTGAGGAAAGAAAAGGAACCAGTTTGTGGTAAACCACTGCAAGATAGTTAAGTAAAGCAACAATCTCCTTAAGATCACTTTGGGTCCAGGTAGGTAGAGAACACTTTAACCAACAGCTGAAAGTGAATACTTTTGCATATCCTGTATAAGTCATCCAAGCAGCAGTTTCTCAGGTTTGGGAGTTTGTTTTCACTTCATTTTCCCCTTGTAAGAAGATATGCTGTTGTTCCACTGGAAAATATTGGAATTCTGAGGAAAAACCTCTACCAGGTGGGAGTCAGAAAAGACTTGAAGAGCTGATAGCTTCCTTGCAGACATGGCTTTGGCCAAGTCCTATAACTGCTTGTAAATGGCAGAAGAGTTTGCACTTTGAAGCATAGTGGTCCATGCCCTGCAGGATATTCAGGCAGGAGGGGACAAAGCATCAGTTAGCCACACACCCCAGTAAGGACGGGCTCCCACAGAAGAGCCAGGTCAGGGCTCCAGCATTGTAGGAGAAGTGGGTCACGCTTATCTCGCTCCATGAAGAACAGTGTATCTAGACAGAGAGAGAGAGACAGTTTGATGCAAGTACCGAGTCTGCAGGCCAGCAATATTGGCTTTGGATATAGGCACCTTCTGGGCATAGTAAACAGGGCATGCTCTTTCATAAGTCAGGGCCTGTCACAGACCCAGGCACAGGAGCTGGAGAAGTGGGGAAATGGTCACTCCTTTATAAGATAAAAATGTGCTAGTCATTTAAATTCCCTCATGATGGGCGAGATCACCCCTTCTCTTTATTATGAAGGGCTGTGTTGGCATGGATGAAGATCAGTGGCTGCCTGATGTCTGCTGCCTGTTCCACAAGTCACACCATGTCCTATTAATAGACCAAGCAACACAATCTACAATAAACACAAGTTGTTGAAAACATAGAGTATTTACTAGAGGAGGCAGCAATAGCACCTGGAAAGATGTTGAGGAAACCAAATAGTGGACCTGAGAGCACTAAATAGGAAACCAATACCCTAGAACAGATATTGGCAATTTTTTTTTCTGGAAAGGTCCATATGTAGTAAATATGTTTGGCTTTGTGGACCATACAGTCTCTGTTGCAGCCCCTCAACTCTGCGGCTGTAGCACAGAAGCAGCCATAGATAATACATAAACAGAGAATTCTGTGTGCCAATAAAACTTGATTTATAAAAACAGGCAGGTTTGGGAATTCCCTGGTAGTCCACTGGTTAGGACTCCATGCCCTCACCTTGGGGGTGTGGGTTCAATCCCTGATCAGGGAACTAAGGTCCCACAAGCCACGTGGCACGGCCAAGAAAAAAAAAAAGGCATGTTTGCTGACTCCTGCTGTAGAACAACTAACATCCTAGAATTAGGTGTGGACTCCCACACCAGCTGATAAGCTAACCTATGGAGAGAGAAGCTATAATAGGAGTAAACCATATGAAAATGGAGGTTGGGGGAAGTGCTGTCTAGGTAAAGTAGGTAGCAGATGAATGGGAGATGAGATTGGAGAGAGAAGCTTCAGATTAGGCAGGAGCCTGGGGATCAAGGGAAAGAATTTGTATATTATTATAACTGGGGTGAGAAGGCACTGAAGGGTTATAGGCATGTAAAATTTTAAATAAAATTACATTTCAAAAAATCACTGTAGCTACTGGGTGAAAAAGAGGGGATGTGGTAGGCTGTAAAGTGTAAAAAAGTGTAAAAAAGTGTAAAAAAGATAAACTGTGGTACATCCATACAATGGAATGTTATTTAACATAAAAAGAAATGAAATATTGAAACATGAAATAACATGCATGAATCTCAAAGGCATTATGCTGAGTGAAAGAAGCTGGTATCAAGAAGCTACATGGCGGCTTCCCTGGTGGCGCAGTGGTTGAGGGTCCGCCTGCTGATGCAGGGGATGTGGGTTCACGCGCGGCT
>NW_020185331.1:5973293-6049089 GCF_003031525.2 Neophocaena asiaeorientalis asiaeorientalis
GAGAGAGAGAGAGAGGGAGAGAGAGAGAGAGAGAGAGAGCGCCAGTCCAAGGCCACCTCAGTTCACCTCAGCTGAGGCATAGAGCAGTGTGAGAAACATGTGGTTCAGAGCACAGCTCTTTAGAGCAGTGAGGACTGTAGCTCTCGCTGGGCTCATGTGCATTCAATTCTAACCTAGGTTGTGTCTAGGACTGCTCCACGTTCATTGTCTTCTTAGCCAGAATAAATGCTAGGGGACTTCCCTGGTGGCGCAGTGGTTAAGAATTTGTCTGCCAGTGCAGGGGACACGGGTTCGAGCCCTGGTCCAGGAAGATCCCACATGCCGCGGAGCAACTAAGCCCGTGCACCACAACTACTGAGCCTGTGCTCTGGAGCCCGCGAGCCACAACTACTGAGCCCATGTGCTGCAACTACGGAAGCCCGCGTGCCTAGAGCCCGTGCTCCGCAACAAGAGAAGCCACCGCAATGAGAAACCCGTGCACCGCAATGAAGAGTAGCCCCCACTCTCTGCAACTAGAGAAAGCCTGCACGCAGCAACGCAGCCAAATAAATAAAGAAAGAAAAAAGAAAAAATGCTAGCCTCCTTAGCCACGCATTCAAGGCTGCACCCTCTTAAATGTGCCCACTTTGCTGATCATGCCTCCTACTCTCACCCTCTTTGCCAGACTCACTGAACAGTTTACTGCAAAACCCACCATAGATATTTCCGCCTCCAGGCCTTGGTCACCCTGTGCCTACCTTCCCTCCCCCACCCCTGCCATCCTTCAAAGGCCAGCTGAAGTTATTCTTCCTTTATACCGATAACAGATACTCTGTTGAACATCTGCCATGAACCAGGTATTCTCCCAGATACTTTACATACATAACCTCATTTAATCCTTTCTACTTACCTTTCAAAGTAGGTATCAGTATTCCCATTCTACAGGTAGGCAAAAGGAGCCTTGGAGAAGTTAAAGTACTTACCCAAATTCATGCAGGGAGTAAATGTCAAAGTTGGAATTCTCGCCCCAGAGTCTGATGCAGAGTCTATACTTTTTCTTAAACCATGCTTAGTCGTGAAGAATTTCCTGATGAGTTGAAACCCCAGTTTTCTTGCCCTTTTTTGAATAGTACTTGATTTCTATTCTGCATGACTGATTTGACATTTATTTTTTTGTTTGTTTGTTTTGCGGTACGCGGGCCTCTCACTGTTGTGGCCTCTCCCGTTGCGGAGCACAGGCTCCGGACGCGCAGGCTCAGCGGCCATGGCTCACAGGCCCAGCCGCTCCGCGGCATGTGTGATCTTCCCAGACCGGGGCATGAACCCGTGTTCCCTGCATCGGCAGCCGGACTCTTAACCACTGCGCCACCAGGGAAGCCCCTGATTTGACATTTAATAAATGACTACTTATGATAAAAAAAAAAAGTTGGAAGCTGATCCAAACTTCGAAAGGAGAATGACAATTTGCTAAGGCATAGAAAAGATACTCTGTATTGTAAGTAATATGAGAGAAGGCAAACATTATTCAAAGTAAAGTTTTTAAAAAAATATTTATTTAATAGTTCCCAGACCAGGGATTGAACCTGTGCCCTCGGCAGTGAAAGCATGAAGTCCTAACCACTGGATTGCCAGGGAATTCCCTCATACTAAAGTTTATTTGTCTTGTTTTTAAATAAAGAAATAAAGCACTTTAATTTTCAATATTTCTAAAGTTTTAAGTGACAGTGTACCAAGTAACTAATAGTTTTATCCGATTTTCCATTTCTCCATATACGTATAGCCAACAGTAAGAGTGTTTAATATTTTGATGAAATTGTTAAGGGTAATGGAACAATCGTAATGTTTCCCATGGATTATTAAGATCAATTTGCATGGCTTCAACATGCATACTTACTTTTGTGTTCCCACACTACTGTGCAAAGTGGGAATTGACAGTATTCTAAAATTATTGAACTCTAATTAGTAGACCTAGTTTTGGTAGAGCCATGGGTTAGCAGTTCTGAAGCTGCTTTCTAAATATTCTAGGACTGAGCAAATAAGCAAATATATTGTGAAGGCTGAAAGCCAGATTTCTCACTATTGGAAAAGAGTGTTAAAAATAAGGAAAGTGAACATAAATAGAATAAACCTTACTTTGTTGTATTGGAATTGGAGATATTCGAGGTGAACTCAGGGATATATAGATATAAATGAATATAGATATGTGTATGCGTATATGTACATACATATGTGTATTTCTCAGCTTTGTCAACTGAGAAGGCCTAGAAGCAGTGACACACCTAGCACCCTGTTCGTGGTTTCTAATACCACTAAAAGGAACCAAGTTTCCTTGGAGAAATGGCTGATTCCAGCTCTGGAGCAAGGAAAATACAAAGGGAACCTAGAACCTCTTATTGTGCTAAAAAGTAAGATGGGCTATGTCAAAAGAACAAAGGAGCCAGTTCAAAGGAGTTTTTAATGGTTAAATCTTGAATAAATTGAACACCAAAATAAAAATGATGATAGTAACAGATGATAGTGTATTGAATATACTAAGAATCTATCAGTCCACATTGATATAACTAACTAAATAAATGGCAGAAGAGAAAGCTCTTTCTTATATTAGAAAGCCAACTGATAAATGTAAAAGGAGGGATTTCCCTGGCAGTCCAGTGGTTAAGACTCTGAGCTTCCAATGCAGGGGGTGTGGGTTCCATCCCTGGTCAGGGAACTAAGATCCCATATGCCGAGTAGCACAGCACCGCCAAAAAAAAAAAAAAAAAAATAAAAGGAATGATGGAACTAGAAAATCACCATTTGGTAACCATCATATTAATAATTTATGTAGGCAAGAACCATCAATGGATGCTGAAACTAGTGAGTGAAAGTTTGAGAGATAACAGGATATTTACAGTTTCAAAATATCTCCCTATAGCATGCTTACAGTGGAGAAACCTGGCAGTCGCCACTTTAACCAAATTATTAAAGTTAACATTGACAGTAATGGCAGTAATCCACAGCACGTGCTTCCTGATGTGATGCACTAGAAGAACTCAGCATGACTGCTATAATATTCCTGCCAAAGATGCATAACCTGAATCTATCCATAAGGAAACGTAAGACAAATTCTAACTGAAGATCAATCTACAACTTAACTGGCCCATAGTCTTAAAAAATGTCAAACTTTTGAAATATAACCAGATTCAAATTAAAGGAGGCTATAGAGATATGACAACTGCATGTAATCAATTATCTTAGATTTTCTTTTGCTATAAAGGATGTTATTTGGACAGCTGGAAAAATCAAAATAAGGTGTGTAGACAATTATTTAGACAGTAGTGTTGAATCAATGTTTATTTATTAACTTTGGTAATTGTCCTGTGGTCATGTAAGAGAATGCCTTGTTTTGAGCAAGTATACACTGAAGTATTGATATTTAAAGGGCAAAGGGACATCATGTCTACAACTTTTTGTGTATATATATATATTTTTTCTGAACTACGAAGAGTAAGTTGAACTGAACCGAACCACTGAGAGTAAGTCTGAACTCTATATCTATATATAGAGAGATCTATCCATCTGTCTATCTTATCTACTGAAGGATAAAGTATATGTAGGAAATGTTAATATTTGGGGAATGTGGGTGAAGGGTAATTGGGAATTCTTTGTACTACTTTTGCAGCTTTCCTATAAATCTGAAATTGTTAACTTAAAAATTTAAAAAATAAATCTGGAAAAAAAAATTAAAGTGAGGTAGAATAGAAGGCAGTGGCAAGGGAAAAGTCAAGGAGTGTTCAGAAGAAGGAGGAAAACATGGAAAGGTCTGGGTTCCAAAATCCAAGAGAAAAGATAGTTTCAAGAACGTGTGAGTGAGTGGTCCCTGGATTTGTCTTTAAGTATGATTGTTCCTCAGAATTCTATTCTAGATCTTCATTTCTTGCCCTATACACTATCTGGGATAATCTTATTCACTCATATGACTTCAATTACCACCTATATGCTAATTTCCAAATCTCTCTCTCTTGTCCAGACGTTTTTTCCTTACCCCTAAACCATATGTGTTTCTGTCTACTGGCTAGCTCCCTTGTACACTTCCAGGGATCTCAAACTCAGCAAGTCAAAAATTGAATTTATACTCTTCCTCCCCATCTGGGTTCAATTCTCAGGGAATTATATTTCCATCCTCTCAGACACCCAGGCCAGATGCCTGGATGTCTGCCAAATCCAATCTTTGCCCTCATCCCCCAAATTCAACTATGAAGTCCTGTGTTTCCAAAACCGATATATTTTATGACTGTATTCACATCTCCTCCAATATTAATACTGCTAATAATAATTAGTCTGGTCTGGTGTTTTCAAACTGCAGATCAATCTAAAATTAATTAAACTAAAATAAATTTAATGAGTCATACTGAACATTTTATTTAAAGAATATCAAATATCAGAGTGCATTTCATGTAATAATTATACATATTATTGTTACAACTTCCGCCTCACTTATAATAAATATCCACATACATATGTGAGTCCTGGGTTCTGATGTTAAATATATTTCTTACTGTGAATCATGGCCAAAAGTGCTTGAAAGCTACTGGTCTAGATCAGTGCTGTCCAACAGAAATATAAGGTAAGCCACATATGTAAAGAAAAATTTCCATAAGCCACATGAAAAACGTAAAAAGAAAATTAATTTTAATAAAATATTTAACTCATATCAAAAATAATATCCTTTTAATATGTTATCAATATAAAAATTATTGAGCCATTTTACATTCTTTTTATACTAAGTCTTTGAAATCCAGGACGTATTTCACACTTACAGAACATCTCAGCTCAGACTAGCCACATTCAGTGGCAGGGGTCAAGAGCCACACTGGTGGATCCTGTAGTAGGTAGTGCAGGTCACGTTTTGCAACTACCTACCTTAGGCGGCAAACTCTAAATCCACTCTTAGCAGTGTGAACTTAAACTTAGGAACTAAACAAGATTGTAAACTCACACCAGTGGCTGGATCCCCCATCATATCCAACCCTAGAGATGGCACAGAAGTTGATAGATCTGTAAAAACTGTGAAAACCCTGAGGATATGTGTGTGCACATGTGTGCATGTATGTTGACAAACAGGGAGTGATGGGGCCAATGACATCACAAGTTTTCTTGTTTTTGGTGCATCCTTCACCTTTTCCCAATGCTGGGCTTCAGCCTCTCCCTATGGGTATACATATCAGTCAAGGTAGCTGATACCTTCTGGGAAATACAAATTCATGTAGAAAAGTAATGAGATGTAGAAGGAGGTGCACCATCTAGGAAAGTAAGAAACTGGACAACCTAGAATAGATGAAACAGATTAAATGCATCATACGGAAAGATAATTTAAATAAAATAGTAAATATCCTCAAAGTGAAAATAATTCATATTGGTTACATCAGGGTTTCTCAACCTTGGCACCCTTGACATTTTGGGCTAGATAATTCTTTGTTGTGGTGGGGTGGGGCTGTCCTGTACATTACGGGATGTTTAGCAGCAGCTCTGGCTTCTACCCACTAGATGCCAGTAGCACTACCCCAAGTTGTGACAACCCAAAGTGTCCAGACATTGCTGAATGTTCTGGCGGTGGGGGGAACAAAGTCACCCAACTGGATTACATGAAGCAGGAACAATAAATCATGAAGAACCAATTCAAAATACTGTGAAAGATATAATGGTTGAAGTAAATAACTCAGTAAATGGGTTATGTAGCAATATGGATCTAGGCCAAGAATGAATTATCGCATTGAAAAATCAGGTATAGGAAGTCTTCTAGAAGGTATTAGGAAGGGGTAAACATGAAAATATGAAAGTTAACAAACCTGGAGGATAGAAGTATCAATATCTACATCATAAAGAGTATAAGAAGGGGAAAAATAGAGGGGAGGAAATACTTGTAGATACAATGTTTGCTAAATTCCCAGAACTAAAAAAAAAAAATTCTCAGAATGAATGGGTACATAAAGGGCCAATCAGGAGAGACGGGAAAAATCTAATCCTAGATACATTAGAGTGAAATGAAAGAACATCAAAGAGGAAGAGCAACATCCAGAGAGAAAGGGCAGATTTCCTATGAAGGAACAAGATAGAGATTGACACTAGACTTCTTAAGGCATTCTAAGGAGAGAGTAGGAGAAAGGAAGTAGGGATCAGGAAGGAAGGGGAAAAGAGAAACAAAAATTAAAAGTGGGCTTTGTAATCATTCAATAAACTTTACTGCGGTGTAACAGAAAAACCACTCAGCTTGGTGTAAGAAACCTTGGTTGAAGTCCCAACCCAGACTCTTTGGCACTTAAGGCACAAAGCCAGGTAAAAAGTTAAGACTCCACGGAAGGAAACGGGGTGGCTGTACTTTTGTAGTCCCAGTATTTGGGCTTCAGCTGTACAGATGGATCCAGTTCCTAGGACCTGATTCACGAGACTGATGTATGCATTAAGATGTTAATTTACTATTCATAATGGGTAAAACATCTTTCCAGGGAATTATAAATACACCTGGGCTTGTTATTCATGGCATTTCTCATCTAAGTTCTCAATTAATTACCAATTAATTACATATCAATTAGTGAATACCGAGTCAGAAAAATTAGTTGAATGATCGCGAGGAAAAGGATTAATTTCCCCATCTCTTTAGTGTTATCATCCGATTTCAGTTTTTCTCTTGGCCACTGATGATTAAATGCTAACCAATTCTTGCTCATCTCCCCGCCACTCTCTACTCCCTGCCCCTCCCCATGTTTCACAATCTTACATTATGTCAAATTAGATTAGTTTTATATTTCAGTCTTGAGATAACCATGAACATCATGATTGGACTTTCTTATCAAACATTTGCAGGACACCTCTTTAGGTTGGTTAAGTAAAAATAACCAATAGTTATTACATGTTAGGTATCATATATGCATTATCCCATTTAATCCTCACACAACTCTATGAGGTAGGTACTATTATTGTTCCTATTTTAGAAGTTGGGCAACTGGGGTAGTGTAAGTTAAGTAACTTGCTCCAGGTCATTCAGCTAGTAAGCAGGGTCAAAGGAAGCCAGTAAGACCTCAAAACCAACAACCCGAATAACTGCTAGATTTCCCCCGTGTCCTAGGCTCACTTTTCTTGTCTGCACCTATCTCACAGCGTTGTGAGATTCAAACGAGATAAAATATGCAGCAGGTTTTTAAACCTATGAAGCGTATTGCAAAATGGCACATACTATTTTAAAATATACAATTAAAATGCAGTCTATTTGTAATAATGGGTAACATAGCACGAATACAGAACATATACATTTCACAATCACAAAATTCAGGTCCTTAAAAACTTTTTATTGAAATATAACATACATGCTGTAAAGTTCACAAAACGTAAGCGTGCAGCTCAATTAATTTTTACAATGCATAAATTGAAAAAAAACAAGTAACCGCCACCCAGATCAAAACATAAAACTTTACCAGTATCTCAGATGCCTCCCTGTGGTAAATAGTATATGCTTTTAAATTAAAGACCTGGATTCGAATCTTGGTCTGGCATTTTGTCTTTAGGTCTTGGTTGAGTCATCTGTAACGTGAAGATAATGGTACCTTAAAAAACTGTTGAATTAAAGGTCACAAAATGTAAAATGTCTATCGCAGTGCCTGAATATATCTGGTCTGTAATAAACGTAATTATTATCGGGCAAAAGCACGAGGCGGTACCCAGCTCTCACTTCCTGTCTTTTTGTCACTCACTTTTGAAAGTTGCTCTTGCTCCTATTCCTTTTTCTTCTCCTTTATCGCCCCTCCTACTACCGTAAATGGCCCTCCAGAGCTGTCGTAAAACGCTCCTCCCCGCCCTCCATGTGGCGAAAACGCAATCACGCTTGACGGCGCAAGGTGGCTCAGCCGCAAGATGGCGGCGCTGGCGGAGGAGCAGACGGAGGTGGCGGTCAAGTTAGAGCCTGAGGGACCGCCGACGCTGCTACCTCCGCAGACGGGGGACAGCGCTGGCGAGGGTGGCGGCGGCACAACCAACAACGGCCCCAACGGCGGCGGTGGGAACGTTGCGGCATCGTCGTCGGCCGGCGGGGATGGTGGGACCCCCAAACCCTCGGTGGCTGTCTCTGCCGTTGCCCCAGCGGGGGCGGCCCCGGTGCCCGCCGCTGCTCCGGAGGCCGGCGCTCCCCACGACCGACAGACTCTGCTGGCCGTGCTGCAGTTTCTACGGCAGAGCAACCTCCGCGAGGCCGAAGAGGCGCTGCGCCGTGAGGCCCGGCTGCTGGAGGAGGCAGTGGCGGGCTCCGGAGCCCCGGGAGAGGCGGACGGCGCCGGCGCTGAGACGGCTAGCGCGCTTCTTAGTCGGGTCACCGCCTCGGCCCCCGGCCCTGCGGCCCCCGACCCTCCGGTCAGCGGTGCTTCGGGGTCCGCCGCCGTCTCGGGCTTAGCGACAGGTCCTGCGGCTCCGGGGAAAGGTGAGCCGCGGGGTCCCGGGGAGGCAGGGCCGGCACGAAGGGGAGCGAGCCGGGAAGGCAGAGGCTGGCAGGCCTGCACCTCTGCGGGCTTGTTTTGAATTTCCTGGGCCCGCCTCTAGGGCCACATGCCCGCCCCTTTCCCTGGTGCGCCGGCTGCGCAGTCAAACCCTCTTCCAAGCTGTCATTTCCAGCGAGAGGCTGTGGAGAGCTGTTGAGCTGAGCGATGTATGGGGACGGTGGGCGCGGAGAGGCGGGGACTTCAGGCTTTTGGTCCCTTTCCTCTCATTTGGGCTCTTGAGCCTTGGGCAGGGATACATTAACACTAGCAATATTTGTACAGTTTTGTACTAACGTACTTTTACTATAAATACTTTGTTATGTATCTTACTTTTCTCGGTTCCACTGTGAGGTAGACGGTACCTCTATTTTAGAGATGAGAAAACAGACTGAGAAAGGTCAAGGGACTTGCTTTGGACACACAGCCAGGGAATGATGAATATAGTGTAGCCAGTCTTTCTCAAAATACAGGCTAACTAACATTGGTTTTAAATCTTTTAGAGGAATTCAGATTCTTGGGCGTCACTTCAGACTTAGTGAATCAGACCCTGTGCAGGTGGAGTCCGGGAATCTGCATTTTAAAATAAATGCTTCCAACGGGTACTGATGTAGGGCAAAGTTTGAGAATCATTCACTTAGGAACAGGCGTTGAGCAGACCTGAGTTCAGTTTCTGTCTCTATTGCTTTTACTTGTGTGATGCTGATTGTTATTCTTCCTAAGCTTGAGAGGGTTTTTTTCTCTCTATTAAAGGGGTTATTGTGAGATTTAGATATAATATATGTAAAATATCTGGCACTGATAAGTTTATGCTTAGGTATCCATCCCTGACACCTGAGGCTTCCCCCCCTCCCCTTTTGTATTTATGAGACCTAATCTTTGCAGCGTTGCCAGAAGTGAGGTATGAATATGTAGCATTGTAACCCATAAGTAGAAATGTATGCAAATGTGATTGAGAGGAATCTTTTGAATGCCGAATTTTGTGAATGAACTATAAGATGGATGAATTATGTTGTTGGTTATTTTGCTGTAATCTCTCATCTCTTCAGAAACTTGACCTATTTTTTAGATGGTAACTCAGAAACCAGTAGGGAGGAAAAGAGGCCATCAGAGTAAACTTCTACAGAACTTCTCTAAAATTTGTGCAGTAAAAAGCATAACAGTACTATAATTGCAACTTAAAAATTTCCAACAAACTCTGATTCGATTGACAGATGTATCATTGTTTGGGATTGAAATATTACAAATAAATACTCATGCTTTTTGCCTTGAAATGATGGTTATGGAAATTGTTTTAAGCATATAAAATAGATTTGCCTTTTGGAAATATAAATAAGGCAAGTCCTTCCCACCATTAACATGCTTATATTTTATAGAGAGTGATAGATGTACATATATGAAGGTAACAGGATAGGATGTGTTGCTGGACAGTTACAAAATATTTAGGTAGTTCAGAGAGCTGGAAATGTTATTCCAGGGCATAGCTTGGTGGTGGTGGGTGCCATTTGCACTGAGCCTTGAGAGAAGATTAAGATAGTTGTTTGATTTGCACATACCATGTTTTATAAAATTTGTCTTTAAAATAAGGTACCTCTAGGAAAAATACTGAATCTTTCTGACATTGATTTGAAAATTTTATTTTAAGATATGGACAAACCGAAGGAATTTTGGATGGGTGACTGAAACAAAGTGAATCCCATTAAAAGATTATGTGATTGAGTTGGGGAAGAGCGTTTGAGAGGAGAAGGACAAACATCTGAGAAACAATTCACCTCTGGACCTTAGCAAAACAGCCTTAGTCTCTTGGTGCATGTCAGGTCACTTTCCTGAAAGTTATTTTTCATTTTTTAAACAGTTGGAAGTGTAGCTGTGGAAGACCAGCCGGATGTCAGTGCCGTGCTATCAGCCTACAACCAACAAGGAGACCCCACAATGTATGAAGAATACTATAGTGGACTGAAACACTTCATTGAATGTTCCTTGGACTGCCATCGGGCAGAGTTATCCCAACTCTTTTATCCCCTATTTGTACACATGTATTTGGAACTAGTCTACAATCAACATGAGAATGAAGCAAAATCATTCTTTGAGAAGTATGTGAATTTATGTATATATATAATATGTGTATATAGCTATATATATATATAATGAATACACACATCTGTAACTACACAAATGTAAGATTGCAACTCAAAAAGTACTTTATGAAGGAGAGGTACCTGGTGCTATGAGAACCTAAAATGAGGAATTTGATCTAGTTGCAGAAGTCAGGGAAGGCTCCCAGAGGAAGTGATGCTTGAGGTAGGATCTGAAGATTGAACAGGAGTTAACCAGGGGAAGAGAAGAGGGAGAAGCATGTGTGACAGCTCTGTGGCAGGAAGGATCATGGTAGGTACAGAGATGAAAGGCACGTGTGGCTGGAGCAGAGTGTGAGGGTGGGGTGTGGTACACAGGAAGCTGGCCGGTTGACTAGGGGCTGGAGCAGGCGGTTCTTGGGCCATATTGAGGGTCTTTGTTTATCCTCAGAGCAGTAGGAGGTTGTATTGGATGGGATTAGATTTGGCTGAGATTCACCGAAAAGTCAAAAACAATAGTGGCATAAATAAAAGTTTATTTTTACTTTTATCCTAAGAGCAATATGAAGCTGTGTTAGGATTAGATTAGACTGAGTGACTGGACCCCAAACAGTAGAGGCTTGAATACGATAAAAGTTTACTTCTCTCTCTCATGAATGTAGGCAGTCTAGGACTGGTATGGAGTCCTTGATTATCAAGGACCCAGGCTCTGTTGATTTTGTAGCTCTGACATCCTTGTCATGCATTTTCCACCTGTGGTGCAAGGTGATTCTCTGGCTCTAAGAAATCATATCAGTGTTACAGTCAGCAGGGAGGGCACACATCCTTCCTGGAAGTGACATATATTTCTCCCTTTTTTATGTCATTAGTCAATGGCCAAGGGAGGTAGGAAATATGGTCTTTACCTAGGTGTCTATGTGACAGCTAGTATTCAGGTGTTTTATTGTGGAGGAAGAAAGAAAAAAATGGATATTTGGGGACAGTGAGACATCTTTGCCAGAGAAGTCATTGAAGGACCATGTTATTATTAGATTTACATTTTTAAAGGACCTTTATGCAGTGGGGAAAACAGATGGTGGGGGACAGAGTGATTATAGATTGACCATTTTGGGGGTTATTGTACTGGTTCTCAACTGAAGGTAATATTATGCCTCCTTCCTCTGGGCTGTTTGAAACTGGAGGTGTTTTTGGTTGTCGTAATGACTAGGCTGGAGGATCAGGTGTCTTAGGGATTCCAAAAGTTCCAATACGTGCAGGTAGTCCCACTTAGCAACAAATTGTTTTGCCCCAAATACTAGTCGCAACCCTGTTGAGAAACACTGGACTAGGGTGTGATAGCGTTGGTGAAGGGAAGTAGACATATTCCTGAGGCACTTGGTGAGTGATTGGATATGGAGGTGTAAGGGAGATGAAAGTATAATTGATAATCCCTAGGTTTCTGGCTCCCCTGGCTGGATAGGGGTGCTCTTCACTGAGGTAGAAAACCCTAGAAGAGGACCGGTTTTGTCAGGTTGTAGAATAATCTTGAGTTCAGATTTGTTTATGCCTTTGACTTATTTGAGAGATGTCAAGTTGATAGATGGAGGATATATAAGGCTCTGAGCTTAGAGGAGAGGTAGGGACTGGAGCCATAAATTGGAGTGTGTGCAATATTGATGGATAGGGATGAGAATGTCTAGGAAGGAGCATGAAATAAGTCAATGGGAGGGCTAGGCCTGGACCTCAAGGAACTCCAACATTTGGTGTAGAAGAGAAATAAAAGGAGTAGAAGAGATGACCAAGTAGAAGAGATATAAAAGGAGAGGCCAGAGAAGCAGGAAGAAAACCAGGAGAGTGTTAAGTTATAGAAGCCAAAGAAAAGGAGTGTTTAAGAAGGAGGCAGTGCTTAACAGTTTAAATGAGAGCTCTTTGGTACAAGCAATAGACCCAGAAGCTAGAACTTGTCAGGTAACACAGGTAGTGGTAATAGAGGAACAATAGAACTCAGGACTCCTGGCTTCTGTGTCATTATATTCATTCATTATTCTACAGTGCCTAATAGAAAGTATATAAGGCAAATGTTCTGTAGCTCAGTGTTTCTGAAAGAAAAGATTAAGGCTGATGGTGACAGAATTTCTAAGCTAATTTTTCTTACAGTACTGTCATCAGAAAACTTTCTCTTCCAGTCTCATGGTGTAGCCATCTCCTCACATAGGAAGCTGGAATATCGTAGGGGACTGACTTTCTGTGTCCTTGTCATGGACAGTCTCAGCCCTTGCCAGGACCCCATGCTCAGATGAACTTATTGGTGGCAACTAATACAACACCAAGAGGCTGAGATTTCTAATTTCATTCAAATCTTAGACAGAAACTCTTAATTCATGTCTTGATGAGTCATAATAGGGTAGCACAGGTAACAGTTTAGGAATCTGTTGGCTATGTGTCAGAGCTAGAGTCCTAATATCTTATGTTTGTTTTCTAAATGTTTTTGCATTGCTTGCTGCTCTTTGTGAGTGTCAATATATGATCTTTACATTTTATTTTATTAGGATAATTAAGATTTGTAGAAACAAAAGTACACTTAAATTTAGTAATTGTCACCAAGGCTGAAAGCTTTATTTAATTGCCTTTGGTAATGGTGAGTAAATGGGAGTGCTCACTGTTTGATATCAACACGTTTGTTCTTTAGTCATGTTATTAAAGTACGGATATTTAATCTTTATATCTGGTATTAAGAATATGCGAAATCACTAAAAATGATGGGTTTTGTGAGAATGTCATGTGTTGATTATTGTTGACAGGCTGGGTGATAGGTACACTGAATTCCTTATAATAGTTTCTACTTTTGTATGTGTTTGAAATTTCCCATAATAAAAAGTTTTAAAAAGTGAGTTTTGAGAGAACATAAAATTTAGTAGAGCAAAGTTTCTAACATTTTCAAATGTCTACCAATGGTGGCATTCAAATGAGACTGTCTGCCAATGGTGGATAGCTTATCTTTCATTCATTTATGGTATTTATTTCAAATTCTCTTAAAATGTTTATGATGCGTTTATTTCATTAGAGAATTAAATTGGTCATTTTTAGGATGAATTCAGAACTGAATTGTAATCATTTTGAAATGCGTTACTTCTTATCCTACAGCTTAGTCCACGATTATTCAGACTACTACGTTGAAAATATTCTGGGATGTTTATAAATATATGGGGGAGAGGCAGATCCCTTAACGATTACATTGAAAAATGACTTTTTAAAATCACTGAAACAGGTTCCATGGAGATCAGGAATGTTATTACCAGGATGACCTACGAGTATTATCTAGTCTTACCAAAAAGGAACACATGAAAGGGAATGAGACCATGTTGGATTTTCGAACAAGTAAATTTGTTCTGCGTATTTCCCGAGACTCGTACCAACTCTTGAAGAGGCATCTTCAGGAGAAACAGAACAATCAGATATGGAACATAGTTCAGGAGCACCTCTACATTGACATCTTTGATGGGATGCCGCGTAGTAAGCAACAGATAGATGCGATGGTGGGAAGTTTGGCAGGAGAGGCTAAACGAGAGGCAAACAAATCAAAGGTATGGGAATAAACCTAAGAACTATATAATGCAGATTATGAAAAATTGTAGCATTTCCATCTACATAATTTACACATTTTTCTTATAGCTAGTTTGGGAATAATATTACACTGTATACTAAGTTTCATGTTCTAAGGATGATGTATATATTAGTGAGAATTTGGGAATGGATGCATTTAACAGAACCCTGACTACATTGGCAGAAACAAGTAAAGGTTTTTTCTCACATAAAATGAATTAAAGCAGAAGGCCCTCCTAGGCTGGTGTGAGGGCTCCACAATGCCATCAAGGACCCTGGCTCCTTCTACTTTCTGCTCTGCCATCTTCAGAATGTGGCTTTCTTCATTGTGCTCATAGGTGGCTATTGCAGCGCCAGCTTTGCATCTGTACTCCAGGAAGGCAGAAGGGGGAGGATGAAAGACATACCTGCTGAATCTCTCCCTTTTTATCAGGAAAACAGTATTTTTTTCTAAAACACTACCCAGTATATCTGTGTGTACATCTATTGGCCAGAATGATATTATATGGCCATTGTATGGCTTCAAGGGAGCCCAGCAACAGAAATGATTTTATCTGAGCATACTGCTGCTCCAACAAAATCAGGGTTCTGTTAGTAAGGAAGAAGGGGAGATTGGCTATTGGGTAGACAAGTACAGAATCTGCTTCAGGATATACATGACCCTGTTGTAATTGTGATTCCTCCTATCAAGATATGAAAAGGATGTATTAATGAACAAAAAAGTAATTTAAAAAATTGGCTCCTTTGACTTGTAGGTATTTTTTGGTTTATTAAAAGAGCCAGAAATTGAGGTGCCTTTGGATGATGAGGATGAAGAAGGAGAAAATGAAGAAGGAAAACCTAAAAAGAAGAAGCCTAAAAAAGATAGTATTGGATCCAAAAGCAAAAAACAAGATCCCAATGCTCCACCTCAAAACAGGTGAGGAAAAAAACCTCAGGAACATGTGTGGAAGTTTAAGACAATGTTATAGATGGTTCAAGTTATTTAATATTCAGAGTAATTTCCAGTCTGTTTTTCTTTCACAGAATCCCTCTTCCTGAGTTGAAAGATTCAGATAAATTGGATAAGATAATGAATATGAAAGAAACCACCAAACGAGTACGCCTTGGGCCAGACTGTTTACCCTCAATTTGTTTCTATACATTCCTCAATGCTTACCAGGTTGGTAAAATGATTCGGCACTTTCTGGGAGAAAATTAGGAGTCATGAAAAACAGTGATTACCATTAAAAGTAACTTAGATGTCTTAACTAAAATGAAGATTTCTTCTTTAAACTCTTGATATAAATATGGCTTAAAGACAGCAGTTAGGAAAGGAGAATTGGACATTGCTCAGAATAGATAGAAGGCAATGTTTAAAAGACCTTTAGCGACTTGTAGGTACCAGAATCTTGCTTGTATGTGTCCTTCATTTCACTGATCAGAATTCTGCTAGCCTTTGAAAAAGGAGGAAGCTATGTGGTTCATCTCTCTTGAACTTAAGTACTTACGTAAACTTAATATTTTTTATTAAGAATTCTTCATATCTTTATGTCTGTAAGCCTCTATAGACATAAGGCTTTATAATAGCCTGCTGAGGATATATTTAGTAAAGTACAAAAATGATTAACATTTGCTTTATATGATGCACTCCAAATTCAGAGGGCAAAAAGGGGTAAATGACATGTTCTCAAAGTAAGTGCTTTTGAACAGTTGATTTCAAAGGAGAATGAAATCTCAAATGATCTTTTATATGAGAAAAATAGCTATCATTATATATTCTCTAAGATGTGATTATAATTTTTTCCCTAAAACAGTATCATTTAGTGTGTGTGTGTGTGTGTGTGTGTGTGTGTGTGTGTGTGTGTGTGTGTGTGTATATATATATATATTTTTTTTTTTAATTTGCAGGGCCTCACTGCAGTGGATGTCACTGATGATTCTAGTTTGATTGCTGGAGGTTTTGCAGATTCAACTGTCAGAGTGTGGTCTGTGACACCCAAAAAGCTTCGTAGTGTCAAACAAGCAGCAGGTAACGGAGATGACCTGTCAGGATATAAGCTCATTCTTAGTTTACACCAATCTTGATTCCAAGAAATATACAGAAGACATTGTGATCTTAGCAGAATTTCACTTGATTTTACTTTAAGTCAAAACGGCTAATAACATTGCCAACAGTGAAAAGTGCATTGGAGTGGCAATCAGGAGACTGGGGTGCTAGTCTGGTTTAATTTCACTGGTCCTCAGTTTTCTCATCTGTAGAATGAGGGCATTAGGCTAGAAAACTCCCTAAGGTTAAAAATCTAACAGTTTATGATTGTTTGCTTGTGAATTAAAAAAAAAAAAAACCTTTAAATAGTGGGAGAGTACTTTCTGTTTTAGCCATAAAAATGGCTAAAATGAACTAAGACCAGGGTTACATTTTAAAGAAAGTTTCTTGCTAACTGTATTGTTAAACAAGATAATACATTTTCAATAATTTATTTTAATATTTTTGTAGTTTCCTTTTGTGAAACATGGTGATATAATGGATAAATTTGAGTTTCAGTCCTAGTGTCAACACTAAATAGCTGTGTGCACTCTGGCATATTATTAACTGTTCTGAACCTCACTTTCTTCTCTTATACACTGGGATGATAGCACCTAATTTAGAGGCATTAGCCCAGTGGTTGGTATGTAGGAGGAACAGTTCAAATGTTAGTTCTTCTCCTGAACTGTGATGTAATTGCCTTAAAATGTTTTAATGAATGTACTTTAAAAAATTAACATTTCTGGACCATTTTAGATCTTAGCCTCATAGATAAAGAATCTGATGATGTCTTAGAAAGAATCATGGATGAGAAAACAGCAAGTGAGTTGAAGATTTTGTATGGTCACAGTGGGCCCGTCTATGGAGCCAGCTTCAGTCCAGATAGGTAAAATACAAACAAAAAAATTAAATACTGCTGTATTACATTGAGATTATATGAAAGTTAACTACTGGGAACATTATGAGAATGTTGGGGAAAATTCCTTTAGAAAAATCTTGTGGTTGCCTATCATTCATTATCTTTTAAAAAATTTTTTTTTATTTATTTTTTTTTTGCGGTACGCGGGTCTCTCACTGTTGTGGCCTCTCCCGTTGCGGAGCACAGGCTCCAGACGCACAGGCTCAGTGGCCATGGCTCACAGGCCCAGCCGCTCCGCGGCATGTGGGATCTTCCCAGATCAGGGCACGACCCCGAGTCCCCTGCATTGGCAGGGGGACTCTCAACCACTGCGCCACCAGGGAAGCCCCATTATCTTTTTTTTTTTTTTTTCCCATTATCTTTTATTATTACTATTTTTTTTGTAGAGAATTATTTTATTATCCTTTAAAAATTTTTTAAATTCATTTTTATTGGAGTATAGTTGCTTTACATTGTTGTGTTAGTTTCTGCTGTACAGCAAAGTGAATCAGCTATATGTATACATGTATCCCCTTTTTTGGATTTCCTTCCTATTTAGGTCACCACAGAGCACTGAGTAGAGTTCCCTGTGCTATACAGTAGGTTCTCGTTAGTTATCTATTTTATACATAGTAGTGCGTTATCTTTTAGCATCTTGCCCTCTGCTGATTTATCTTGGGGTACTAGTGTATAATACCCAAATTTACAGAATCAGGATACATAGCTTCAGGGTTTGCTGGTTATAAAAATCAGCTTTAGTCTTGTGTAACTCCAGTAGGGGTTGAATTGCTTCTTTGGGTTCTTTCTTTGGGTTTTATGGCTACTGCTATCTTCTGTCATCTCCAAATTCACAACAGATTACTGATATTAAAGGCATATTACCTATCAATTGAAGATTTATCTTTGTATAATCAAAAGAACTAAGAGTACTGAAAAGGGAATTTGAAAGCCACAAATATGTGTTTGCCTATTTTTCATGATCTCTAACATTCTGTAGAAATGCAGGGAGGGTATTTTGTTATCATAATACCATCTGTATCTTATTTGATAGATAATAGCTTTCAAACCATCAAGATTTTCATCCTTATGAAACTTTGAGAATGAGGATTTTTGTTATTTTATAGGATTTAGCCAGATGGTACATTTTTACTTGAGGGAAACTTCTGATTTCATTGAAAACCATAGTACTTTCTGAGTAGTTCAGCTTTTCTGTTCATTCCTAAAGAAGGCAGAGTATTATTCTCGCGTCTATAGTGTTTTTTGTTTTGGCTTTTTTTTTTTTGGTCCAAAAGATGTTTACTTTTAAATTGTTACACAACTTTTACAGGATATGAAAATAGCATCTTCATTTTAAAGTAAAAAATTAAGTTTTAAGTGATATATCGCATTTCTTAGAAGCCTTTCTCAGGTGACCTTATTTGATCATACTTTTTGTCATTACCTCTTTGGTATTTTTTTTTTCGAAGAACTGTGATTTTCCTCTTAATAGATAATGTTTTTAAAATAATCTAGCTTCATTCAGTAGGTGCTCGGTAGATGTAGAGTGTCACAGCTACCATTAGTACTTTCAACTCTTGTTATCTACTGTGAATTTCATGTATAAATTAAAAGTGAGATGTAGCATGTCAGTTAGCTATGTTTAATATATACAAATGTATATATACATATACATGTATATATATAACTGGACAGGTAACTAAGTTATTCTAGGAATCGAATGTACTACCTTCTCTTCTCTCAGGAACTACCTGCTTTCCTCTTCAGAAGATGGAACTGTTAGATTGTGGAGTCTTCAAACATTTACCTGCTTGGTGGGATATAAAGGACACAACTATCCAGTGTGGGACACACAGTTTTCTCCATATGGATATTATTTTGTGTCAGGGGGCCACGACCGAGTAGCTCGGTAAGAACATTATGAGCTTAGGACTGGGCCTATTCAAGGAACAGAATGGTTTCTTGTTGGGAATTAGAAACTCCAGCCAAACTCATTTTTGCTTCTGTTATTCAGGATCAACATTTTGAGAACGTCAGCATTTATAGGTCCTTATTTGAAAACAAATGTGGGACAGGAATATTACTATGTCTGCAATTATGTCTATACCAAGAGTCCATGCCCTCCCCTTCCCCAACCGGATGCTAAACCTTGTCTTTTACAACCACTGTGAGCACGTTTATTTCCCTGTCATCTCCTTAGAAGTTGAGGATGAGGTGTCTTGGGTTAGAAACTAATTATGTGGTGGCCAAAACTAGGGAAAAATACTCTTCTATAAGTTAGACTAGGAGTTGGAGTGGGGGGTGTACATACAGAGAACTAAAGGATTATAGAATTAAAAGTTTTTTGTACCGTGTCAATTAGTTTTTCTTAAGAATGTTTAGGGAATTCCCTGGCAGTCCAGTGGTTAGGACTCTGCGCTTTCACTGCCGAGGGCACGAGTTCAATCCCTGGTCAGGGAACTAAGATCCCGCAAGCCGCACTGCGGCCAAAAAAAAAAAAAAGAATGTTAGGCTCAGTCATTCCATCTGCTTTCCCTCAGGTAACTAGTGAGTGGGACCCATTTGGAGCTAACAGTTCACATGGTTGTTTCTATATTGATTTTGGGTAGAATTTTGGCATTTCACAGTTAACTAATTACCTTCTTTTGTTTTCAATAATTTTTTTAAAAGGCTCTGGGCTACAGATCACTATCAGCCTTTAAGGATATTTGCTGGCCATCTTGCTGATGTGAATTGTACCAGATTCCATCCCAATTCTAATTATGTTGCTACGGGCTCTGCAGACAGAACTGTGCGGCTCTGGGATGTCCTGAATGGGAACTGTGTAAGGATCTTCACTGGACACAAGGTATTTTATACCTTCATTATTCCAGCGCACGAGGTTCTTTTGAGATAAAAATAGTTTAAAAATTGACCAGATGGATGGACCTAGAGTCTGTCATACAGAGTGAAGTAAGTCTGAAAGAGAAAAACAAATACCATATGCTAACACATATATGGAATCTAAAAAAAAATGGTTCTGATGAACCTAGGGGCAGGACAGGAATAAAGACGCAGATGTAGGGAATGGACTTGAGGACACGGGGAGGGGGAAGGGTAAGCTGGGATACAGAGAGAGAGTAGCATTGACCTATATACGCTACCAAATGCAAAACAGGTAGTGGGAAGCAGCTGCACAGCACAGGGAGATCAGCTCGATGCTTTGTGACCACTTAGAGCCGTGGGAGGGAGGCGCAAGAGGGAGGGGATATGGGGATATATGTATACATATAGCTGATTCACTTTGTTATACAGCAGAAACTAACACAACATTGTAAAGCAATTATACTCCAATAAAGATGTTAAAAAAAAAACTAACCAGTGACACATTTTAAAGATACTATTCGCACCACTAAACTTTATAATTCTAACTTTTGTCTTATTTTCTTAGGTATTTTTAACCCTATTTTTGATTCTTTCCATGGACTTCTTTTCTAGGGACCAATTCATTCCTTGACATTTTCTCCCAATGGGAGATTCCTGGCTACAGGAGCAACAGATGGCAGAGTACTCCTTTGGGATATTGGACATGGTTTGATGGTTGGAGAATTAAAAGGCCACAGTGATACAGTCTGTTCACTTAGATTTAGTAGAGATGGTGAAATTTTGGCATCAGGTAAATGACTAGAAATGGCTTTGTGGTAAAGGGTCAGTGGTATATTTAAAGGAAGCACTGAATGACCATTGCAAAATTAAGTCCTGCTGTTTTCTTTGCAAAATTAAGTCCTGCTGTTTTCTAAGTTTTGCTTCTCCTTAGCCATGATTCCAGATTGTTACCCTATATGTATGTTGACTTCTCAGGTTAAAACTACTGCTTGAAGTGCTTCTTTAGAGGGAATAATAGTTATTAATCAAGTTCAGATTTTTTTCACCAGAAATAAAAAGTAAATGCATAAAGCATACTTGACAGAATCTCAGAATCCAAATAAGGCAGATGCTACTAAATGGTTTCCTTTGATTTCCCCTTAGGTTCAATGGATAATACAGTACGGTTATGGGATGCTATCAAAGCATTTGAAGATTTAGAGACTGATGACTTTACTACAGCCACTGGGCATATAAATTTACCTGAGAATTCACAGGAGTTATTGTTGGGAACATATATGACCAAATCAACACCAGTTGTACACCTCCATTTTACTAGAAGAAACTTGGTTCTAGCTGCAGGAGCTTATAGTCCGCAATAAACCATCGGTATTAAAGACCTTTGGAAGCTACTGTTTGAAAAAGGGAGACTAAAAGCAAATACCTCAGTGATTAATATTTAAGCTACAAAGAATGTTTTGTCTATATGGATCTGGAAGTATGCTGCTTGGAAAATCTGAACAGGATAGTTCCACATTTCTATAGCAACCACATTTAACTAATTTCCGTTAGTTGAATAAGAGGTATTATGTTCATGGAGGGGACATTTATGGTGCTTTGGATTTTGTGGAAACTATGCATCGCCTGTTCAAATGCTATTTTAATTTATTATGTTTAGAAAAAAATCAGTTGATTTCAGTAATTCATCCTGCTTCAAGGTTCAAATTGAGTAATATAATACCATCCTGAATTTTAGCTGAAGAATTCTATGAGCATGTATGTTCCTGCTGTAAAAATGTAGTTACTGTATGGCACTCACGTACTATGTTAAATGATCCACTAGCATTTTTGCTTGGCTCATGATTAGTGGAATGTACGTTAACTGGGTAGGGTGAACTACAATTACTTTTTGAGAAATAGATGAAGTACAACCATCCATCGACATCTGAATTTATACCGGTTGGATTGAGTGCACGCAAACACTCTATAAACCAGGTGAAGAAATTAACTTCCATGTTCTACTTCAGCTAAAATGGCTACATACAACCTAGTACACTTGAAGTCAGACATTTCAATTGCTTACCTCCAGTACTGAGCCTTGCTTTGGGAAACTAAAAGATTTAGACCAAGTCACTGCCAGTTTTTTGCCTTTGTTGCATTTTGTACAGTTTTTATATTTTTGATATCTTGTAAATAAAGACAACCAGCTTTTCCAGGTTCATAATTTATTGTACAAATTGGGTATCACATGATGAGCTGACATTAGCTTCTTCAGGCATGGGAACTTAACAGATGACGTACAGTTGAGAATCCTATAAACAAAACAAAAATTGTTTAGACACCAATGTGTTCAACTCTACTTTTAAGACATTAATTACTAGTACAAGACTATCCGTGAACGCCCTGAAATTGAATGCAAATTCATTAGATTCTCAAAGGAGTCAGTAACCCCCCCAAATTTAGGTGTCTCTCAGCTTAATACGATTTAACACTCCCCCTTTAACAAAAGAGCTGCCAATAATTCAGTATGATGCTAAATGTATACCATCAGAAAAGCCTAGTACACAGAATAACATCTTTTTTCATAAAGTAGTATTTTAAACAGTAGAAAACAAGGAGGGTGGTATTATCCCCATTGTAAAAACAAAGTTAGGAGGAACCTAACATGAAAAATTGGGCAAAAAACTACCTGTTTTTCAGGAACAAGCCATGGACCACTGCATTCTGGGATATGCAGTCAGTCCCTTAAGGTCAATAGTTTTGTGATTGGAAAAGTTTTTAAGAGGAGAGGAAAAAATTTTCTGTCATGGAGGGCTACATTAGATAAAGATCTGGGTTTTGGGTTTTCTGTACCTCATCTACCACCAACACAACAAATATTTACTCAAGCAAGGGCAAATGGGGGTTGGGTGGCACTATAAGAAGAAAATGAAGTCTAGGGGGATTTAAGGAAAGACAGAATGGCTTACATAAAAATTGAAACTAGCAAAAACCAAGATATATTTGCAACTGATTTAAAAGGCTGGTTAATAACTATTAAGAGAGCTTATACAAGAGAGAGGTCTTCAGAAAGAGAAAGTCCCAAACGTTAAATGAGAAGAACACAGAGAATGTTAAGAAAAATACAAGTGGTAAACAAATGGAAAAAACATACAACTTTATCAAAAAGAAATTATTTTTACTCCTCAAATTAACAAAAATCAGAAACTGATGTTATTCAACACTGCCTGGGGAAGAAAGCTAGGCGCCCCACAACCCTCTGGGAAAGCGCTTCACCTTAAGAAAACAATCACAGATACAAACACTTCATGCTCAAAGGCATTCACTGTAATGTTATTTATATTAAGAAAAAATTCTAGTAGGAGACATTTCCTCTGTGAAATAAATCATATACCCATGAGCACTCATGCATTCAAATTATAGAGAACATGCATGTTATAAGACAAAATTACAGATATGGATCATAGCCACTGGAAACCAAACAAATATACTAAAAAAGAGCTAAACTGAAATGTTAACGAAAATTGTCAGGGTAATGGGGACATGGACAATATTTTTCTTTTTTCTTGATTGTAATAAATTTTGAACAATATACTTGTATAGTGAGGGGGGGGGAACTCCTAAGATCAAAATGGCAAAGTTATATAAAGTTTTAAATGTTAATTTCTTACCATTTATGTTGCTTTCACAGCTGGAGTTTTTTTAGACCTTAACTTAAAGTATAAAACTATCAAAGCAATACCTCCATATGTGGCCAGTACACACTGAAAAAGAAAGGGAAAAGTAAACAAGAGTTGTTGTCAACATCTGTCTTATTCTAAAACAACTGCTTAAAGGTATCATTAATACTTACATTCATTCTCCCTGTGAGAGTGTAAGAGTTGAAATATTTTTTGATACCAGTGAATTGGTACTGGGCATCAGTTTCTGGACCTGCCATGATTTCAATCTTTTAAAAAAAGAAAGAAAGCAACAAATTGGTTTGGATGCAATTTAAAAGAAAAAAAAATTTTAATTAAAAAATTCAAAAAAATTCATTGCATATAAATGTTGTAAATTTTATGTATGCCTCACCCAACAAAGCAGCAGCAGAACGGTGGAAAAAACCTTGCTGATAAGAGAAACATTTAGAAGGACGACTTTATCTTGGTTGTTATCACACAACACTCCAGAATATATATCAAATCACTCGGCACAGAAGAGAACACAGTAGTCTTTAAGTCCATCCTCTGACTCAATATTGGTTGATGTTTTCATTCCTGGCTCTATCTATACCACAGTACACTGTACCTGGAATTAATCAGTTTTAAGACTAGCTGAAAGCTGGAGCTTGTGATACTTTTCAAAGTTCCTCAGAGGGGTAACCACCAACTAAACAGCTCACCTTGCAACCCCTCTTTTTACAGTTTTTATTATAAATTTAGGACCTCCATGGGAAGGGGGAGAAGGGATCATTTACTAAATGGAGTTGATACATACTAACTATTGGTGTGTGTAGGGGGGAGCTGAAATCCTTACTCCTTACACCAAAACAGATAAAAAGATTTAAATGTAAAAGTGAAGCCAAGATATCCTGAAGAAAACATGGGCAAATATTTTAATCATCTTAGGGAAGGGAAAATATAAAGGTGGCTAAACGCAAAAAGGTGAAACATACATCACCTAATGATCAAAGAAATTTAAAATGAGACCAATATTCAGCCATCAGACCGCAAAGATAAATTTATGATAATTAGCAGTAGTAGTGGGAATGTGGGAAAATAAGGATTCTCTCTGTTGCCTGGAGGGAGTGTAAACTGGTACAACCTTCCTAATATGCAATTCTTCTGCAATAGCTATCAAATTAAAAACTTAGCATACCCTTTTACCTAGCTGATTCATTTGTTTGCCAGGAATTTATCCTTATAGAAATATTACAAAGTAGAAACGTATAATATGGTTCAAGGATGGTAAATGAAATACAGTTTATGAGAATAAATAAGAACTAGAAGTCCGTCTACAGGAGACTGATAAGTGATGGTTTTCACTGAAGGAAACAGAATGCATGGAGATCTTTATATATAGACATGGAATGATGTCCCCATGCATGCAGATCTTTATGTACTGACATGGAAACACGTCCCAATGTCATGTTAAATATTTTAAAAATCCTATTTCTGGACATTATAGAGCACATCAATGGTTCTCAAAGTCTGGTCCCCACACTGTCACTATTCATGGAAACTTGTTAGAAATGCAAATTCTCAGGCCTATTTAATCAGAAGGACCTGAGTCCCAACAATCTGTTTTAATATGCCCTCTAAGTGATTCTGATGTATGTTAAAAGTTTGAAAAACACTGCAGTAACAGAAACAAAACAAGATGCTTATTAGTAATTATATTGGGAAAAAACCCTGGAAGAATATATAGCAAACTTTAAAACGGGGTTACAGCTATAGAACCTATGTATTTCACAAAGGTGTGTATTTCTTTTATAATAAAAAATAGTAAAGGCACATTCAAAGGTCACCAGAACAACACTCGAAAATTCGTCTGTATGACCGCCTATCTACCACGACCGACGCCACGCCGAGTCGATTGGCAATATAAACGAGCCGGTCGAGGTCCGGTCGAGATTGGTAGGCAGTGGCAGTGACTCAGTTGGCTCTTGATGAAATGGAAGCGGGAGAGACCTGCGAGGAAGTTGTTGCTATGGAAACTGGCACTCTCCAGTTTACCATTCAAAGGCCTTCAGAGGCATTCACGTGCATAGAATTGGCAATGAAACTTTGGACAAATGACCTTAATTTTGAAAACTGTTTCAAGAAAGTTCTGATAGCAATGAAGGATTCCAAACTTCCCTGGGCCACCTTAGGGGCCTTGGCCAGTTCAGGCCAAGTAGGAAAATCTCCATTAAAAGAAATCTTTATGATATAGCTTTCATATTAATTGTTTTATTTTAGTAAACTTATTAAACACATGCTTTCCCATTCATCTTCAGAACAGATTTTTGGATTCTCATAGTATCAAGTAGGTTTCTCGGAGAAACCCTACAGAAAACAAGGGCTTAACTTTGTCCAATTATTAACTGATAATTCCCGCTACCTTGTGTTTAACAAACATTTTCAGAAGGTGAAATCGTGTCCAACTGAAACAATATTAAGGTGCTTTAAACTTCTCTCCACACAATATAGAAGGCTAGTGTTTGCAATATTACACAGAGGACTAATTCTGACTGCAGGGAAAGGCACAGTACAGGAACCGCAATTTAGTCTAGGTTGTAAAGAAAGACTCCTAAAAAACGCTGAGATGGAGGGGAAACTGAGATAAACTGGAGCAAAGCCTGCAAGCACTTGGGTCTGCTTCCTCAGCAAACTGCAGGTTACTTTTGGGCAAACATCAGGAATCCTTGTGTTAGATGGTACTTAGTGGAATAACTGAACTGAAACTTGCTTTCCTTCTGAGTCATACTTCAGTTTAGAAAGACATTAATGAAAAATACCTAGACTAAACTGTACTAATTGCTAAACTGTAGCCTATGGCAAAGTCTAAGCGATGGGGTCTTCGCTTGTTTCTAATTAAGCGTCGAACTGCTATTAAATATAATTAATTTTTCCACGCCTCTCTTCACCTGTAAAATGGGCACTTCAGAAACTACCCTCGCTACTTTGTTTCTCGGTACTGCTGTTGTGTCGGACCGGACACCTTCCTGGATTGGTGAGATGACGCGGTAAAGGAGGCAAAGACGAGGGAGAGCCGCTCACGTACCAGAAGCAGCCTCTTGCACTTAAAGGAGTTTACAGCTCTGTTCTGGCTACCTCCTAGGAAAGGCCTTCCCCACTGATCGAACAGATTGAAATCTAACCCGCTTATCGCGGGCTCGGCGAAGCGCAGAAAGCAGGCTACACTCACTTGCGCTTGACAAAGGCTGCAGCGCCGCTAAAGGAGGCCTGGCTGGACAGCTACCTAAGCACAGCTCAGTGCAAACAAACTGTTTTGGGCATACAGTGGGAAAGAGGTTAACATGACCAGAGGGGGTCAGAAGCCCGAGTTCTCATCCAATATTACGTCACTGGGTGACCTTGGGACACTCCCTTCGCTGCGGGCCTCATTTCTCTCCACTGGAAAATGCATTCTAAGGGCCTTTATGAACTGGGGGAAGGGGGCCTCTACCTCGCACCAAAGCTTCCCAGCCACCGTCCGAACCCTCACGCCCGGCCCTCATTTTCTCTAATTTCTTTTCCATTCACCACCACTCTCCCCGCCCCCCACGTCCCCCACCCAAAGCGAAGACCTCGCGATGTGCCCGGACCAGGAAACGGTCGGATTCTAGGCCAGCCCCACAAAGCGAAGCCGCAAGGTCCGAGCTCGGGTTCCCTTCCACACCCACCTTCCAAAACGCACAGACCCCGTTGCAGGTGTCCTTCTGCTGACGAAGCTGCTCCTCTACCCCGCCGGAAGAAGCCGCCTCCCCCGCAAACGTTCAACGGGCCTTACGGATTCGGCCCTCTGTGCCGACTGGCTACGGCTCTAAGTCCCGCCCTTACCCACGCTTCCGGAAGAGCCGAGTTGGGTTGCTGGTGTTCTAGACTCCGCGTGTGTGATTACAGTGGCTCGGCCTCCGAAGAAGAAGTGCTGGCGTCCCGGGGCTGGTGAGTGGGGGAAAAGGCGATAAGGGTGGAAACTTCGTGGCTTTCAGGTCTGTCCCAGGACTAGGTCCTCTGGATCCCTGCCATGCACCCGCAGTGCCGGGTGAGTGGTTGGGTTCCAAAGCCGGCTATGCTGGAGTGGTCCCTGTAACGTCAGAATGTGTCCCCAGGAAGTAGCTCAAGGCCCTTCTTTGTCGCGGGATCAGTTTACTCTTTGAAGCTTCAGTTTCACCCTGTCTGAAATGAGATTAAGGGTCAAATGCCTAGCAAACTGGACGGCGTTGCTTGTTCTATTTCTACCAAACACATCCATTCCTGATTCCAACTCCTAGGCTCCCTCTAGGTCTTCACCTCTTTCACAGTCTCAAGCCTTTTTAGATTCCTATTCCCAAGTGTCTCTCAGAACCAACCCCTCCTATCTTCTATTCTCACTTATACCTATTCAGTAGTTCTGGTTCTCATGATTTCTCTGTTGTACTGCAGTTGAATCCTTGTACCCGGTGTACCTTCCTTCAGTCCAGTCTATAGCCTGAAGTATATATATTTTTTGTTATTGTTCTTTCCCTCTTCTTAAGGCTCTGACTTGCCAAAGTGAACGTTAACGTCAAAGTGAACGTTCTCATGATTTATCTGTTGTACTGCAGTTGAATCCTTGTACCCGGTGTACCTTCCTTCAGTCCTATCTCCCTGTCCAATCTATAGCCTGAAGTATATACATATTTTTGTTACTGTTCTGTCCTTCCCTCTTCTTAAGGCTCTGACTTGCCAAAGTGAACGTTAATCTATTCACACCTGATGAAAGATGTGACACAAAAAGCCCAACGTGTCTTTTAAAATTTAACTCCAATTATTATGCTTTATTCACCTTGTAATCTAGTCGAACAATTCTTCAAAGAAAGGCAAGAGCAAGCTTTTGAGCAGCTTGACAGACATATTGCTGGCGCTTATCGAAATAATTGTTTTTTTCCTATTTCCATGCCCTTTTCTCGTATTCCTTCTGTTTTTCCCTTTCCACCTGTCAAAATTTTATTCATCTTCTAACATTCAGCTCAAAAGCATCTTTTTTAGGAAGCTTTCCTCCTTTGCTGAAGCCTCATTATTTCCTACCTCCTTGTTGATAGTTTATAATCTGATTTGTATTTTAGATCCTTTGCGTAGTTGTTTTATCTTCTTAAAAATGTGCGTATTCTTTGAAGGTAGGGGGTTATGTATTCATCTGTGTATCTGTGACTTAACTGAAGCTGCTTAATGATATTTAATACATTGAAACTAACTTCTTTTGCTGGAGAAAAATGTGTGGACTTGTGGTTTTGAAGCAAAGACCTTTGGAAAGACGAATTATGGATTATCTGTTGCCTGGCATCAAACCATCCATTTCTTAGTCCTGAATGCTGTCCAGCACATTGGTGCTAGAAAGCTCTATCTCTTGCCCATTGATCACAACCTTGACACTAAGGATACAACTCACCAATTCTTTGCATTGTTTTTAGGACACCCAAACACAGCAACCATGGAAGAAAGCTTCCCCCGAGGGGGTACAAGAAAGACCCACAAATCAGAGAAAGAGAAAGCTTTCCAGCAGTCATTTGAACAAGACAACTTATTTGATGTAAGTGGTGTGCTTTTTTGATAAGACTCACTGAACACTTTCTCTCTAGTGTCCTTATGGAGAATGAGCCTTGTTTGAGAATGTGTGGTTTTCCAGATTGGATTCTTGTTGAAGTCAACTTTTATAAATTAAACTTGTTAGAGAGTCCATGCCACCACAAGACTATATCCTTTGAAGCATGGCATTTAATATTTGAGTTTGCAGTGCCGTTGTTTCTTTCTTTCTTTCTTTGGCCACGTCACCCAGCTTGTGGGATCTTAATTCCCTGACCAGGGATCCAACCTGCGCCCTTGGCAGTGAAAGCATGGAGTCCTAACCACTGGACCACCAGGCAATTCCCTGTTTCTTATTCTTAGAAACTTATCATGTTGATTAAGGATGGAGAGAAAACAGTTTGATCACTGCATTTTTGAATGAGGTCCTTGCTGTATAAAGCGATCATAATTTGCAGTAGAATTTGAAATCTTCACCTAGAGTAGGTTGCGCTCCAAATGCTAGAGGGACAGTAACTAACACTTGATTGTATGGTCTCATGTCTATTTTATGTAATCTTTCCAACTGTACTGTGTAGTAGAGATCATCATTCCATGGTGAGGAACTGAGGCTCAGAGAGGTTATATAATTTAGTTGAAATCACACAGCTTGTAATCATGGGGATAGGAATTTATCTTGGGTCTTCGTGACTCCACCTTTTATTTTCTTTCACTGTTCCAAATTGCTTCTCCCAGCGGGGAACCCCAGTGCTCATCCCAGTCAAGGGAGGAAGAACACAGGAGAGAAGGGGCTTTGAGAACAGAGCTCAGATTTTGGTCAAAGGGAGAATTGCTGTCAGAACAGGAGATTGGCATTGAGGCAGGAATTAAAGGAACAATTGGGAGTGGGGTGGAGTAGAAGGGAAGACAAAGCAAGGTGACAGATGACCTGAAGTTGGAGGGAAAGGCCAGGATTACTGGTTTTTATTCTTTTGGGTCTTTTGCCCCCTTTAGATTTCTACTGAAGAGGAATCCACCAAAAGGAAAAAGATCCAGAAAGAGCCAGCAAAAACAAAAAAGTTGAAAGTTGAAAAGAGAGAAAGCAACAAGTTTGTAAGAGAGAAGTTTGAAATCCTTAGTGTGGAGGTTTGTCAAAGTTTTTTTTTATTTTTAACATCTTTTTTGCAGTATAATTGCTTTACAATGGTGTGTTAGTTTCTGTTTTATAACTGGTTTTGTTTTAAACAAACTCTCTGAGTTGCTTAAGTCTGTATATGTTCTTCTTCCTTTCCTCTTTCCTTTTTTCCTTCATTCTTTTCATATAAATATGTGTGTGTAGCTTATGTCTTTAGAACTTCTTCCAGTTTTGTTCAGAATTGAGCATTATTTCCTTCAATTATTAACCAGTGCCTGTAATCATGTATTGTTTTTTTAGTTTTTCTTTTTAGCTGCTGAGTCCCTCATCCCGCCGATGCCCTCATGGAACTTGTGTTTTAGTAGAGTCATAGGTTAGAACTGGCAATAACTTTAGCAATCACTCTAATTCTTCCCTTTCATTTCATAGATGTGGAAATTATCTCAGAGAAGTGAAGCAGTCTTATTATGTTCCTTAAATTTTTAGATAATTCTGATACACATTAGTTGTAAAAAAAGAAAAAAAAAGTCAAATGATAGTGAAAGGAAACATATAGAAAATACTGCAGAAGTATTTTCTTTGTCCTGTGTGCTACTTAAAAAAAATAATTGTTTAACTTCATGCCAACATTAGAAAACTAAAAAATTTCCCATAAAAATGTGATTTCCGGCTTTTTTGTAAAAATTTGAAAGTGCTGACAGTACAAGCTCGCACTCCCTCATGTTTGTAGGCACACAGAGCTGAATAGTGGTTGCGCCCTTTAGACCTGGCATGCACCCTCCAGACTGACTTCTGTCTCCACTGACATTCTGTCCTGCATTGTGTTGCCTGCTAGGCCTTTGAGTTTGGGCTGCTTGGAATAAAGGAAAAGGCGCGCGTGCCCTCCAGCACCCTGCTGGAAACACTGTTGTATAATTTTGATCTTTCGTGGTGCTCAGATGTGTGATGAGTGTACTGACATGTACACATATGTGTCTCGTAGCTTTTATATGTCAGAGTTGGGACTAGGAGCCAGAACCCCCCCCAACCTCCCCAATCATTGTTCTCTTCCCTGTTGTATACATTTCACTCTTTCTCTTCTAGTCCCTGTGTGAGGGGATGCGGATTTTGGGTTGCGTGAAAGAGGTAAATGAACTGGAACTGGTGATTAGTCTCCCCAGCGGCCTCCAGGGGTGTGTGCAAGTGACTGAAATCTGTGATGCCTACACTGAAAAGCTGAATGAGCAGGTGGCACAAGAAGAACCCCTGCAGGTAAGGGAAAGCCGCATGAAATCTGTAACTGGAAATAAGTAGTACACCAACAGCTGTAAAATGACAAGTTTGCTAAGTGGTAAGAAGGAAGGGTACAGGGTACCAGGAGAGTTTATAATAGGGAAATTTTTTTTTCTTTTTTTTTAAAAAAAATAAGGGGATTTTGACTTAGCCCAGGGAACCTGGAAGACTTGCCTGAGGAAGGGATGCCTGAGCTGAGGTAGGAAGGATGAGGGTATGCTAGAGAAGGGAGTTCAGGCAGAAGGAGCCCGATATGTAGCAGAAGGCTAGTGTGGCTAGAGCAGAGAGAGCCGGGGAGAGTGGAGTGGGATGGGGCTGGCGGGCTGGGTGGAGGCCAGACCATGTTTAGGATTGTTTTTCTAGAATCAGTGGGAAGCCCTTGAAATGTCCTCACTGGGGTGGGTGCCATGTAGACAGCACAGAGAATGAATTGAAGAGGCATGCGTAGCTGCTTAGAGACCAGTTAGGGGGCTGTTGTCGTAGTCTAGGCTCTGAGATTGATGGATTTACTGAGGGCTGAGGAGGTAAAGTCAGCGCTTAGTGACGAATTCCATATGGGTGGCAAGGCCGAGAGACGTGTCAGAGGTGAGTCCTAGGTTTCTGTTGAGCACAGCTTGACAGGTGGCCATGCCATCCTGAGACAGGAGACCCTGAAAGGGGACCTGGATTAGGAGAGATGATCATGATTTGATTTTCTGTTATGTTGAGTTTGAGGTACAGTTGAGACAACCAGTAGATAGGTGATGCTGGAGCTCAGGGACGTTTGGGTTAGAAACACGAATGTGTGAAACTTCTTTGTATAGGTGGTAATTGAAGCTATGGAGAGGGAAGAAGTTGCTTAGAGGGAGCACACAGAGGGAGAAGAGACTGAAAGACTGAGCCTGGGGCAAATACTGTATTTTAGTTGCTGAATAAAAGGAGAGTTGCTGTCAGAAGAAGGTGGGACCAGAGACACAGAGAAGAAAAAAGGTGAACGAAGGGTTGGAAGCCAGGAGGAAATGCTTAAGGAAGCAGCACCAGAGTTAAATGCTTTGTAAAGGTCATGTGAGAGAAGGACTGTAAAGTGGACTGTTGGGTGTAGCGACATGGAAGTCATTGGAGATTTTGTTGGGAGATCAAGTATGGAGTGATGGGGGTGGAACTCAGATTGCAGTGAGCTGAAGAGTGAGGAGAAGATGAGGAAGTAGAGACAGTAATTGTAGACGATTCTTTTAACACGTCATTTTACATCTGCCCATTGCGTGGAGATGTTTGGAGACCTTAAGCTGTAATCCAAGACTGTGACATGGCCACAGGCCGCTTCCTTTGTGGGTGAGCAGTTACTCTCTTCATCTGCCTTTTGGGCTCTTTGGGATCTGAGGATGAGAAACCGCTGAGCCAGGACCAGGCAGTGAATTCTCAGTGCAGGGGAAGGGTACGTATCAGGTTTTTCTCATTTGTATTCTGCAGGACCTGGTCAGCTTGCCTGAGCTCTTCTCACCTGGTATGCTGGTGAGATGTGTGGTGAGCAGTCTGGACATCACAAAGAGGGGCAAAAAGAATGTCAAGCTGTCTCTGAACCCCAGAAATGTCAACAAAGTGCTGAGTGCTGAGGCCCTGAAACCCGGCATGGTATGTCTCTGGCGCCAGGGCAGAGGAGCAGGCAACATGCCTTCTCCCTGTCCTGCCTCCTGGGGTGTGTCTAGACTACCTTTCACTTTCAGCTTAACTGTTACACATGGGGGTGCGTCTTTTCCTGGGGGGAAGGTCGCCAGGGTACTTTGGGTACTTAATGGAAATTGAAGACTTGAACCTAATCACATTACCCTGGAGGGGAGGAAGGGAAAGCAAGTCCAAGATTTGCTGGTAGGGGGAAAAAAATGCTTCCAGGGAATCTTAGCAAGGGTAAGAAGGAGTTCCTTGAAGTGCCTTCTTTACCGAGACTTCTTCACAGATTAAGTCTTTTTCAGAGGCCACTGGCGTTTGTGAGGAGAGCTTGAGGGCTGCTCTCTGAGAGCGAGAGACAGGGTAGACAGGGCAATTAGACTGTCAGCCGTACTAATGGATGATCCACTACTGAGTCTCCCAGTCCTATGCAGGTTCAGGAGAAATGTATCCCCACTCAGTGCCTCCAAGTCAAGTAGGTACAAAACACACTCATATAAACTATACTCACTTAAGAGGAAGGAGATCAGTATGATCTTGGAATGTTTGGTTAGAAGCGGTGGAGTTTGGACCAGGCCCTGAACGTTGGGTAGAGTGGGGAATAACAGTAAGCCAAGTTGTAGGAAATTGACAGGTATTGAGAGGCCACTGTTTGACAGGTGCTGTTTTAGACACTTCCTCTGAAAAAATTTTCATAGCAACCCTGTGAGGCTGATAGGTATCCCTCTTGTACATTTGAGAAAACAGACTGAAAAAGGTTTAAGTGACTTAAGTGACCAAACACCAGATAGCTACTAAGTGTCAGAGCCAGATTTGAATGCCACAGTGCTTCCCGTGAAAGGTGAAGGAGGTTGGCAGGAGTTTGGGGGGAGACATCCTGGAGGTGCTTAGAAAAGACTTGATGACAGCGAGAAGGGTAGTTCCGGATTCTCATTAGTCATGGTGCTGGGAGTGCTGGCACTGCAAGGCCATCTGGTTTATCTCTTTGCATAACATGAAAGTCTTTCCTATCTTTTGAAAATCCCCCAGGGGAGAATCCCCTCTCTGTCATTCCCTTATTCAACTCCTCTCTGTCTGGAAACTATAAGATCCTTCAAACCCTGGGAGAATTAAAATTGATGTCTTTCCCTCTTCTATCCTATAGTGGGACTGAGGGTTTTTTTCTTTTCTTTAAAAAAAAGATTTTTTTAAGTATAGTTAATGTACAATATCATACAAGTTACAGGTGTACGTTATAGTGAGTCACAGTTTTTAACGGTTATACTCCATTTATAGTTATAATAAAGTATTGGCTATATTCCCTGTGTTGTAGGGATTGAGGTTTAAAGTGAGAGGATGTGTGGGATTATGGGATGGTGGGAACAGTCATGTTTGGTAGTGGATGTTTGTTATGTGTCCCATGACCTTTGACTTTTGACCTTTTGAGAATGCTTTGCCTTCCTCCAGCTGCTCACGGGCACTGTGTCCAGCCTGGAAGACCATGGCTATCTAGTGGACATTGGTGTTAGTGGGGCCAGAGCTTTTCTGCCACTGCAGAAAGCCCAGGAGTACATCCAACAGAAGAACAAAGGTGAGAGGAAGAAGAGGGACCAGTCCATGGTAGTGAGGTGGTATATGGGGGATTATATTTAAATGCCACTTTGTTGAGTAAAATGCAGAATGCTGACCCTGAAGCATGTTTGGCTTTGCTAAAATCAACTGTTAGGTGACAGAAAAAGGAAGATGTGTGAAGGGTCAGGGAGTGGCAGTCTCATTAAGATCTGATGGACCAGTTTCACTTTTTCTCACTTAGAAGATTCCCCTGAAATTTGGGCCCCCAGAGCCTCTGAAGCAGTACCCTCCCGTCTTGTTGAGGTTTTCATATTTTTGTGTGGTAGTTGATTCCAGATCAGTCAGGGTCATTTCACGCCATTCTTGTAGTTGGTCTCTGAGAAACTGGGAATATGGGGAGTATTGCATGGTAACTGGGCTGGTAGGCCATGGATCTTTCAGGTATCACTCGAGCCCAAGTTCAAAGTCCTTCTCATAATAGGTATTTTTCCTTTTGGGGGCTGGACTTGCAGGTGCTAAATTGAAGGTAGGTCAGTACCTGAACTGCCTTATCGAAGAGGTGAAAGGCAATGGAGGAGTTGTTAGTCTGTCGGTTGGTTACTCAGAAGTTTCTGCTGCCATTGCTACTGAGGAGCAAAACTGGACCCTCAACAGCTTGCTACCAGGACTGGTAGTCAAAGCCCAGGTGCAGAAGGTAAGCCGTTCATTGTTACTACTATTTTCTAAAATAAAAATGATTTTTATTAAAGTAGTACGTGCACACAATCTAAAAGAGTGCTGTCCAGTAGGGTAGCCCCTGGTCCCATGTGACCATTAAGCACTGGAAATGTAGCCAGTACCACGTGTTGAAATGATAATATTTTGCCTATATTGGGTTAAATAAACTATTAAAATAAATTTCAGCTGTTTCTTTGTAATTTTTACAATGTGACTGCTAGGAAACTTAAAATTACATTTGTGGCTTATATTTCTCTTGGGCAGTGCTGATCTAAAAGATCAAATGGTATTGAAAGGCTTATGATGAAGAACTCTCATCCCATCTAACCCCCACCTTTAACTCTTAGCTTATCTTTTGAAATTTACCTGTGTGTTTCGAAGTATAATAGTAAGCTTCTGTTGTATCTTACCACTTTGAGGCATTGGGTTTTCACTTCTTATCAAGGTAGATGAAGTTTTGGCTCTCTTATCCTTACCTTCTCCCAACCTTTCAACAAAGGAATATTAAAATTTTGGCTAAATCATTATTCAGTGTTTAAATTATATGACTACATAGATATTATTTATTTGCTGGGCTAGATAATATAATTTGTTTCTTGAACAGCTTTTTTTCCTGGAGTTGCTAATCAGCCTTGTTTTTGTCATTTGCTGAATTCTCTTCCTACCTTTCACTCTTTCTTCATACATCCTGTAGTTATTTTTCTCTCACTATTTTCTGTGTTTTCAAACCCTTTAAATAATCTTTGCTACTTTTTTCCCCTACGCGGAGCCCCTTTTACTGTCATCCGGCTCCAGTCTGGACTGGTTGCTCTGTAGGGCTCCCTTCCCTGTCATCCCAGATCCTTTTCCACTCTTCTGTATTGGATAGAACCTTCTTTGATTCCATGTATTCCTCTTTTTGGGTTTACTCATCTTAATGTGTCACATTCGCCAGAAGCATCCTCAGAAAAGCAGATGGGAGGTTAATTTCTTCACCTCATGTGTCTTAAAATTCCCAAGACCGCTCCCAGGTTCGATGATTCGCTAGGAAGGCTCACACCATCAGCATATAGCGGCCCTCACGGCTGTGATTTATTGCAGTGAAAGGAGGCAAAGCAAAATCAGCAAAGGAAAAAAGCCCCATGGAATGAAGTCTGAAAGAAACCAGGCACAAGCCTCCAAGAATCCTCTTCCAGTGGAGTCACAAAGGGTGTATTTAGTTCCTCCAGCAGCAGGTTATGACAACATGGGTGAATGTTGTCTACGAGCAAAGCTCATTGAGGGTTTTTATTTGCGACTGGTCACATAGGCACCAGCTGCCTGTCATGTACCAAAATTCCTGACTCTCCTAAGGAATTCGAGTGTTTAGCATAAACCATATTGTTTGCACAAATAGTTTAGGTACAGTGAGCCACTCAGTTCTGAGAGTGGTGGGAGCCCTCTTGAAGTCTTAAGTTCCCAGACACCAGGCCAGGGCCAACACCACAAGCATGCTTTTCCAAGGATCGCAGTCTCAGGCCTGCTATGTTAACTCTTTTCTGCACACCTAGTATATCTGAAAATACCTTTATTCTGCTCTAACGTGTGATTGGTAGTTAATCTGGGGTTAGAATTCTAGGTAAAAAAGTACCTCAGAGGGCTTCCCTGGTGGCGCAGTTGTTGAGGGTCTGCCTGCCGATGCAGGGGACACGGGTTCGTGCCCTGGTCCGGGAGGGTCCCGCGTGCCGCGGAGCGGCTGGGCCCGTGAGCCATGGCCGCTGAGCCTGCGCGTCCGAAGCCTGTGCTCTGCAAGGGAGAGGGCACTGCAGTGAGAGGCCCGCGTACCACTAAAAAAAAAAAAAAAAACACCTCAGAATTTTGAAGTTCTTGTTCCCATTGTCACCTGGCCTCTACTGCTGTTGAAAAGTCTGATGTTATTTTGATTTCCTTTTCTTTATATGTTCAGGGATCTTATCTTTATGCCTTTCGTTTTAAAATTTCACAATGATGTGCTTTTGTATGACTCTCTTTCCATTTATTTGTTCTGACCTCCTGTAATCCAGAAATGTAGATCCTTAAGTTCTGGGAAAGTTTTCTGTATCACTGTGGTTTTTTTTTTTCCCCAATTTTTAAGTTGAGATATAATTCACATACAGTAAGATTCACCCTTTTAAAGTGTACAGCTTAGTGGTGTTTCAGTGTATTCACAAGGGTGTACAGCTGTCATCACTATTTAATTCCAGAACATTTTCATCGCCCCAGTAAGAAACCCCGTACCCATTGGTTGTCACTCTCCATTCATTCCCTCCCTCAAGCCCCTGGCAACCACGAATCTACTTTTTATCTCTAGATTTGCCTGTTGTGGGTATTTCATATAATTTGAACCATACAGTATGTAGCCTTTTATGTCTGGTTTCTTGCACTTAGCATGTTTTCAAAGTTCATCCATGTTGTAGCATTTATCAGTGATTCGTTCCTTTTTATGGCTGAATAATACTCCATCATATGGAGTTGGTAGACATTGGGGTTGTTTCCACTTTTGTCTTATGGGTAATGCTGCTATGAAATTTGTATATAAGTTTTTGTAGGGACGTATGTTTTCATTTCTCTTGAGTGTATATCTAGGAATGGACTTGCTGGGTCATATGATAACTCTGTGTTTTAACTTTCTGAGGAACAGCCAAAGTGGCTGCAACATTTTACATCCCCAGCAGCAATATAAGGGTTCCAATTTCACCACATTCTCACAAACACTTATTGTTATTCTTTTTATTATAGCCACTCTAGTGGGTGCGGGTGTGAAGTGGTATTTTGTGATTTTGATTTGCATTTCTCTAAGGATTGGTGATGTTCAGCATCTTTTCATGTGCTTATTGGCCATTTATAAATCTTCCTTGGAGAAATATTGAATCAGAAGTCTTTATCCATTTAAAAGTTACATTATCTTTTTATTGTTAATGGTGTAAGGGTTCTTTGTATCTTCTGGATACTAGCCTCTTATCAGATCTTTAAAAAAATTTTTTTAAATAAATTTATTTATTTTTTTGGCTGTGTCGGGTCTTCGTTTTTGTGCGAGGGCTTTCTCCAGTTGCGGCAAGCGGGGGCCACTCTTCATCACGGTGCGCGCGCGGTGCGCGGGCCTCTCGCTGTTGTGGCCTCTCCCGTTGCGGAGCACAGGCTCCAGATGCGCAGGCTCAGTAGTTGTGGCTCATGGGCCTTGTTGGTCCGCGGCATGTGGGATCTTCCCAGACCAGGGCTCGAACCCGTGTCCCCTGCATTGGCAGGCAGATTCTTAACCACTGCGCCACCAGGGAAGCCCTAAAATTTTTAATATAATTTTCTTTTCTTTTTCTAGAACTCCTGTTAGTATGATGTTGGACTTAATGGATCAGTTCTAATTTTCTTATTTTTTCCTCTCTTCTTTGGTTTGGTACATGCATGTATCTGTCTATATCCTACTTCTGGGAAAGTCTCTCAACTTAAACTTCCCATTCTCTATTGAGTTTTTGTTTTGACCGCCGTGTTATGAGAGAGGCACTCTAAAAAACTGCTGGGAAGTCTGTGTCCCTGAGCGCGACTTGCTGACTGGCTGACTTCCCTGTCAGGGTCAGGAACTAGTGGCAACCTCCAGATGTCACTGTTAGAAGTCTTCTCTGGCATGTTAGATTCCTCTGGAAAGGATCTGCTAACACCCGATTCAGGAGCATATAAGCCTGGCTGCCTAAGAGCTAGATGGCAGAAAGGGGCTGGCGGTCTCCATATCTATATATGATATTCAGAATTTTTCTTAATTCACATTTTCATGGTTTGCACTGTTCCTGTGTTTTGAGTCTGGTACAGTTTCCCAGAGAATAACTCTCCCATTTTCTGTGGAGATGGGAGAAGGGTGGACCCTATAGTTTGAGGAGAGGACCTGGGGATCTGACTTAGTTTCCCTTATTTCAGTCACCTGCCTCCCTGCTCTCTTTTGAGAGGCTTGTCACCTCTACTTTCTTAGCTTTGTGGGGCTCTGTAGGGTGAATTGCTCACGGTCAGTATCTCCCTCTGGCAAGCATGTGGGTTTTTACCTTCTTAGTCTGAGCACATCACCAAGTTAGCAACAATTTGTCCCAGTTGTCAGGCTGGCAGTTCCCTGAGGATCCTCATGTAAAGCGCCTTCCATCCCATTGGGAAATCCCGAGGGTGGAGGACTGATGTCCTCTCAGGCCCGGGGGCGATGAGCTTACTGAATTAAGGCACGGCCAGTGCCAGGAGATGTGCTGCCATTTCATTTTATGGGAAGAAAGATGATAAGGGTTAGCTGGGGGAGGAGAGACACACAGTTATCATTATCATGGATAATGTGGCTTTATGAACAGTCTCATTCCTGGTTCCTTCAGAGAGATGTTTTTCATAGCTGATTCTTTTTATTTCTAGGTGACTCCATTTGGCCTTACGCTAAAATTCCTCTCATTCTTCACTGGCCTGGTTGACTTTATGCACCTGGACCCTAAGAAAGGCAGAACATACTTCTCAAATCAGCCGGTAAGAAATGTTGCACTTATCTTTTCTGGATTTCAGTTGTGTCCCAACCAGCCATCCAGTGTCACAGCTGCTACAGGGAGGTCCTAGGACTGCATGTGTACAGGTGTCAGAGGGGTGGTGAGGGGAATGAAAAGTGTCTTGGAAGGACCACAAGAAACTGCCAGTGGTTATTTCTGGGGATTGAGATTAGAGAAGGAGCCTGTGGAGAAGAAGGCAACTTGTAGTTTTTATTTCATACTCTTTGATTTTTTTTTCTTGGTAGTAAATCTTTTGCTTTTACAATTTAAAGTGTTCTAATAGAGTGTTTAACATAGAACAAGATATATGTTTAAATAGACAACTGTAGTTTACAAACTGCTATAACATAGATTCAATTTTGGGGAAAAAAGTCTTAAAAAGTACATCTGGTCAAAATGCTGGCTTATTATGCAATCAGGTGTTAGTGATTAAGTCTGGGTGATTTTTCTACCCTTGTCTAAATATTCAAATTTTCTGCAATGAACATGGATATTTGGGAAGAAAATCCCAATATATGTTAATCGTTGTTTTTTATTAAAAATCCTAAAATGATTTATTTTTTGTTTTTAACAGTAACACATACTAATGGAAGCTATAGAGACTTTGTTGGTTTTTTCTGTTGTTGTTTTATTTTTTTTAAGTAAAAGTAGGTTTTCCCAGCACCTAGTAATAATATTGTTAATTTTTTGGTGAACCTCTTTCTAGTAATTTTTTTCTCCTTGTAGCCATATTTGTCTGCAGAGTTGAGGCATTTTACATGCTATGGCCTTGTGATCAGAGCAGGCTGTTTCTGGTGTGTTTCAGATGAGCTTCTGATATAGTGATGCCAGTACCTGGCTCCTGTTGCGTGTGTATTATTAGCCTCGTGGTGTTGAGGGGACCCTGGTATATGTTTTCCTGGCCTTGTGTAAGCGTTGATTCAGTCGGACATAGTTCCTCTGGGACATTCTGTTTGATTGCACAAGCTGATTTTAGTACTTACATCTGTAGCTTGGTCAACACATGGAGAGTCTTGACCCCTGAAAGTCTGCTCCAGGGTGCCTTGTCCCTGGTGTGCCTTGTCTTGCTCATTATGCCCTTTCCCTTGTCTAGGTACGGGCCTGTGTCCTCTGCGTCCATCCTCGGACCAGAGCTGTACGGCTGAGCCTGCGCGCTGCCTTCCTGCAGCCCGGGCGTCCACTCACCCGGCTTTCTTGCCAGCAGCTGGGAGCTGTACTGGATGATGTTCCTGTCCAGGGCTTTTTCGGCAATGCCGGGGCCACGTTCAGGCTGACGGATGGGGCTCTGGCCTATGCCCGGGTAAGGAGGCTCTTTGTTTCATCACGATCTTATCACCAGAAGGACTTTGGGGACACAAGTTCTTTTCTGCTTCCTTCATCCCTGGGTATTAGTTTCCTATTTTTGAATTTCCCCAAACGTGGCAGACAGTTCATAAGGACTAGAACAAGGTCTGTTTGTTATATTAGAGTGCCTTAAAATTGACTTGCCTTAATTGATACCTGGTTGACGGTAGGTACAAGAATGAGTTAGGATCTACACCAGGGCTTGGGAAAGTTATTTTAAAGGGCCAGGTAGTAAATATTTTAGGTTTATGGATCATACAGACTCTGTCCTAACTACTCAGTTTTGTTGTTATAGCCTGAAAGCAGCAAGGACAGTATGTAAATGAAAGGGCACGGCTGTGGTCCAGTCAAACTCTTACTTACAAATATAGGCACTTAATCGTGAGCTGTAATTTATCGACCCATGATCTAGACTCTTCTCTGACTTTATAGAGATCCTGTGATAGTACAAAGCAGTTCTTTAGTTAGAGCAATTATTTTAACAGGTAATCAAGTGCTGGTTTTATGGGAGGTGACAAATGTACTGAGTCAACTCCATGTCTGATTTAATGTCTGATTGCCTCAGATCTGTTGCTTCTGGCTGGTCCTTAATCACTTGGTACTTTGTAGCTCAGCCATCTCTCCAATTCTAAGAAAGTCTTCAAACCTGAGACCTTCAAGCCAGGGAACACTCACAAGTGTAGAATCATCGACTACAGCCAAATGGATGAACTGGCTTTGCTCTCTCTGCGGACGTAAGTCTGTCACTAACTCGTGCGGGGTGTGGAGGTGTGCTCCCGTGCCCACAGTGTCTCCTGGCCTGGCTTGGTGAGGATTTCCTTTCTTGCCAACATGATTTTGGTAGGCCTGAATTTTAGGCAGCCTCTGTCCTAATTTATTTAATCTTGTATTCGCCTTTTGTTTTAGGTCTGTTATTGAAGCTCAGTTCCTTAGTTATCGTGACATCAAACCTGGGGCCTTGGTAAAGGTAAGACCTCAAGCATATAATTAGATACTCCACCACCTTCAGATAGTCTTTAGTTCACAGGTTAACTGTCAGCTCATTAGTCCCCATGTGGACACGTTTAAAGTCATATTCCTTCTCTTTGCCTGCTACTGGGATTTCTTTTTCTTCCCTCGGGTAACTTGTAATTAATTTCAAGGTGAGATCTTGCTAGTGCCACCCCACTACGCAGAGGCAGTAGGTCATCAGTCCTGGGATTTGATGGTGTTGATTAGACCAGGTCAAAAGTTAGTTCTTTGGTAATTGAGCCAGCTGGGATATTAGTGAGAATCCAGTTGCTGCGCCTGTCCAACCACTTAGCCCCAACTGAGCAGCTCCCCTTTATATGTAGAGTTCATTCCTTAGGAGACATAATCCTCTCCGTTGGATAATGAATTTGTAAGGCAGATTGAAAGAAGATCCTCACACAAAAAGATGTGAAGGTTCTCATAAATAAACCCTACTGCATCCAGATCACTGTGGGGTATGTGCTTTGTCCCTATGAGATCTGGAATAACAGGCACAGTTAGCTCAGGAAGCTGTGCTTCGAAAGAGAGGTGTGAGATGCTTTGTTGTAAGAAATATAGGAAACATATTCTTGAGGCATCATGGCATCTTTTCCTAGGGCAAAGTGATGACCATAAAGCCATACGGGATGCTGGTGAAGGTGGGCAGGCAAATCAGGGCCCTGGTACCTCCCATGCACCTGGCCGACATCCTCATCAAGAATCCGGAGAAGAAGTACCACATTGGGGATGAGGTCAAGTGCCGGGTGAGCCTCCTGAAGGGTCGCTGGTGGGGTTTTGGCCATATGGGAAGAGAATGATGCTTCTCAGCTGAAGTTTCTGCCTTTTTCCACAAAGTGACCTCATAATATCTGCAGTCCTGTGCTTGGCATTGGGAAGAGAAAACTGGGTCCCTGCCCTTGATAATTGTATGGTATCATTGGTAGTTAAAATATCCATACATGAAGAGAGCAGGCCAGGTGGTTTGGTGCAGGCTGTATGCTGTGGTCATATCTCAGAACGGGGAGGTGAGGGTAGGCTGGGGCAGCAAGAATCATTGATAATCAGTGAAGATCAATATGATCAATAGCAACTACCATGTAACATGTATTCTGTGCCAGTTGCTGTGCTAGGCACATCGTAACACGCCTTACTTCATTTCATCCTTAAAATGGGCCTATGAAGGAAGTACTGTTATCCTCATTTTGCAGATGGGGAAATGAAAGCTTAGGCAAGCAGAGTATCTTGCCCAGAGTCACACAGCTAATAAATGGCAGAACCAGTTTTCGAATTGAGCTCTATTTGACAATAATGTCTTCTAGATTTCTGGCAGAGGTGGGGCTTGAACTGGAAAGGATGGGTAGGATTTGGAAGGTTGAGGAGGAGCAGGCGTTGTGTCAGGCACGGAAATAGCCCAGCCAAAGCTGCCGAAACTTGAGTGTTTTATAACAACGGCTTGGATCCTGAGAGAAGCTTCAGAGTTGTGAAGATTAGACATGATAATACACAGTGCTTAGGGCCTGGTGTGTGCAGACACTTAGAATGTTGGATTTTCTTATTTTCATTTTATTTCATTGTGGGCTCAACAAAGATATTGATTACCCATTGGTACAAAGTTTTATAGTGGTGGGGTCAGGAAGTTAGAAATAGAGGAATTTCTCTGCCCTCGAGGAGATGACTTTTTGAGGAATGAGAGGTGGTTGGCGCACTCAGTCTTAGTTTATAGCTAGTCCACAACACTTGAGGGGGTAAAGGTTCAGTCATTCATTCTGTTAGACGAGATGCAGTGGTCCAGGAGGGAGAGGGAGCGGAGGCAGAGTAGGAGTAACCGACATAGGACTCTCTGGAGGTGCACTGGGATGGTGAGTGTTGCTCTAGGCCCAGGAGGGGACTTTTGGGAGGTAGTACATTTGAAATAGAGATGAATGCTCCCTAGGTCATCATCCAGCAGGAAGCGGGGATGGTCTGTAGCTATTATTCTCAGAGAGAAAGAGCAGGTTTTTAGGGACTGACCATGGCTCTCAGGGGGATGCAGAGACCAGCTCAGTGGCTCTCTTGGTAATGGATGACTTGGTCACGGCCAGTATCCTTTCCCTAGGTTTTGCTTTGTGACCCTGAAGCCAGGAAGCTGATGATGACCCTGAAGAAAACCCTGGTTGAGTCCAAACTTCCTGCCATTACCTGCTACGCTGATGCTAAGCCTGGTCTGCAGACACACGGCTTTATCCTCAGGGTCAAGGACTACGGCTGCATTGTGAAGTTCTACAATGACGTGCAGGGACTGGTGCCCAGGCATGAGCTCAGTGCCGAGTATATCCCTGACCCAGAGAGTGTCTTTTACACTGGCCAGGTAAGCCTTCCCCTGGATAGGCTCCTACCGTTGGTGACCCCATGAACACAGATTTGAAGGAGTAGGAAGGCTACTTTTTAAGGGTTACAGAAGAGAGCATGTTGGGTAGCGGGCCTGAGCCAGCTAAGTGGAGGAGATGGAACAGAACAGAGAGAGACCCTCAAGGGAGCTCAATGGATGCTAACAAACTAACGAACCTTAGGCCCTCAACCTAGAAGAAATTAATCTTCACCTGTTATACACTAGTGTCCCTCACATCAGAAATTGTTCTGAGGCCACTATCACCACAAGGGGGCACTGCCCTAAATCCGATGAGTCTGGGTCTGTCTAGGAAAAAGTGATTTTTTAAAACTTGGGATTATACCCCAAAATTCATTCATGTCTTTTGTCACCCGAAAGGCTGACTTGTGGGGATTCTGTGTAGCTCTCAGTACGTTTCTCTTCACTGCCTTCTGATCTGATCCTGGGTCTTGGTGAATCACCCAAGGCCTCTGTGGTGCTGGTGGGGGGCACCTCTCTCCAGGGCCAAGCAGGTATGGTTTCTCACCAGGTGGTGAAGGTTGCAGTGCTGAACTGTGAGCCATCCAAAGAGAGGATGCTCTTGTCCTTCAAGCTGTCAGGTGATCCGAAGGAAGAATGTGCGGGACACAGTCAGAAGAAAAAAAAAGCCATTAACGCTGGGCAGGTACCTGGACTTCTCCAGACAAATTATTTTAGTTACGGTGGTAGAGAGCAGGGCGCCACTGACACCTGGGGTGCTGGAAACCATGCATGGGGATGATCAAGGAAGCTAGATAAGACTCTCGGGCTGTGTGTCAGAGCAGATGGACTGTCTAGGAAGGAAAGTGCGGTTACGGTGTGGCTTGTTAGCAGTGTGCTGCCGCCCCCTTTCCTCTCTGGTCCCTAGGACCAGCCCGCAAAACTGTCTTTCCTTTGGGACCCAGTGGAGGGACCTGGGAGAGGAGTGATGTGAGCACCAGATGGGTCCTGCTGTGTGTGTGGGTGTGTGTGCCTGTTGGGTCTTTGGGAGTGTGGGGTGGGGAGTGGGAGAAAGCTGCTTCTCTGGTCTCGACCTCTCAGTCATCCCTGGTGCTGGATACTCGATGCCTCTGATCTCTACCTGACCCGCACGAGTTGCTCTCTGCTCAAGACAAGCGCTCTTTTTTGTCTTCCTTTTCCCTGAGTAGTTGGTGGATGTGAAGGTTCTGGAGAAGACCAAAGATGGGCTGCAGGTGGCTGTCCTGCCTCACAACATCCCCGGCTTCCTTCCCACGTTTCATCTGTCAGACCACGTCACCAATGGCCCACTGTTGCATTGCTGGCTCCAGGCAGGTGACACCCTTCACAGAGTCCTGTGTCTGAGCGAGGGTGAGGGGCGTGTCGTATCCTTTACTGGTCTCTGGGGGGCCGTGGAGGTGGAGGTGTGGGAGCTGTGGGCCCTCGGCGGGGCAGGGGGCGCTGGGGAACTCCGGGTCAGGCTCTGCTCTTAGTTGGAAACTCCATGGGAAAGAAGTCGGCCCTCTGACTGCAGAAATACCTCCACAGACCAAACCAGTGGGCAAGCCTGCACTTTGCCTCTGTTCCCCTGCTGGGCGTTAGAGCAGGATCGAGGTGCTGCTGGCAGATGCAGGTGGTCAGGGCAGAGGGGGAGCCCAGGGTGTTGGGGAGAGGGCCACGTGGCACTTCAGGCCCAGTAGGACACTCCCAGTGGCACGACCAGCCTTCTTGGGGCACTCAGTGCTCACCCCTGAGTTGGAACAGTTAATAAGTACCTGCTGTCCTCTTTTCTCTCCTCCGCCTCCCTCTGCTGGGATATAGGTCTCAGAATATTGCTTTCGGTCTTCGTGTGGGCGCTTAGAAGGAAGACATTGCCTCCTTTCTTGCAGAATGTAAAATCGATTCTCCTTAGAGTGGAGATAGGCAGAGGAGGGGAAATAGGGTTGGTTAGTGTGAAGATAGGCAGGAGGATGGTGTCACGGCCGGTCCAGCTGCCAAACCACAGGGATGAGCCTTCCCCTTAGGTCCCCTCCGGTAATCTGGAGGTGAGTTAATAAGGGCAGGAACGAAACAGTGATTCCCAGACTTCAGTGTGAATCAGAATCCCCTGAAGGGCTTGGTCCAACACAGCCTGCTCCCCGTGCCCCCCAAGTGTCTGATTCAGTAGGTCTGGGCTGGTGCTTAAGAATTTGCCTCTCTAGCTAGTTCCCAGTGATGCTAATGCTGCTGGTCTACACACTTAGAGAATCACTATGGTAGAGAGGGTGTAGAGTGGAGAACGGAGATGGGAGAGATGGACAGCTCATCTGTCCTTTCTGGAACATTCCTTGACGAAGTGCCACTAGCTCCTTTGCAGGAAGCCAGCTTTGGTGTCTGCAGTAGAGGGTGGCCAGGATCCCAAGAGCTTCTCAGAAATCCATCCTGGAATGCTGCTCATTGGTTTCGTGAAGAACATCAAGGACTACGGTGTGTTCGTCCAGTTCCCGTCAGGCCTTAGTGGACTGGCTCCCAAAGCTGTAAGTTCACCTCCCTGCACAAGGGCCTTTGAGGGGAGACAACAGGGACATGGAACCTGAGGGTTGGTGGGAAAGAATCTATTCTCTTGAAAGATTTTCAGGGGCATGACACAGATGCACCTGGCTGAGGGGGAGTGGAGCTGAGACTCAGTCTGCAGTCCTCTTGCCCAGCCTGTAAGTCTTGGCTCAGGGCTGTGTCCTGGAGGAAGGGGCACCTTTTCTACTTCATGCCACAGCATTGGGTAGGTCATTGGGTAGCAGACTTTTCAGACTGGAAAAGATCCTAGCGATCCCGTAGTTGAACCCCCTTTCAGGCGTGCTGCATAAACTGACGCCCAGAGCGGGGAGGAGTCTTACCAAAGCCCGTGTAAGATGGTAGTGAGCAAAGGGCTCATCGCTCATTCCTGCCGCAGACAATTCATAAGTGTTTCGTCCTTTCCGTAGGTGTGTTCCCCTGATGTTTTGCCTGGGCAGGTCTCATTTGCATCCCCTGCCAGAACAATTTTAACAATGGGAGAGGGGGGAGGGCCCCAGAAACATGCACAGTGAGGGGCAGAGAGTTGCTCTGGGGCCTTCTCTGCTGGGTTGGCAGCCAGGGCGCCTCCTGTGTTTTTACGAAAGGGGAGGTGAGCTGTGCTCAGAGGGCTGGGGGGACCTTCCTGGGGTCCATCTCCTGCCTCACACACTTCTTTCTGGGTGTTTCAAGTGGGTTGTCTTAATAGAGACGTCCTTTCCTTTCTTCATTTTGTGCCCGCTCTTCCCTTTTAGATCATGAGTGACAAGTTTGTGACCTCCACAAGTGACCACTTTGTCGAGGGGCAGACGGTCGTTGCTAAGGTGACCAACGTGGACGAGGAGAAGCAGCGGATGCTGCTGTCGCTGCGGCTGTCGGACTGCAGTCTGGGGGACCTGGCCACCACCAGCCGCCTCCTCCTGAGCCAGTGCCTGGAGGAGCGGCAGGGTGTCCGCAGCCTCATGAGCAACCGAGGTGGGGGCAGGAGGGCGGAGGATGAGGGCCAGGGGTGGGGCGTGTGCGTCTTCAGTCTGTTCCGATGAGTTGTTGGTCTTCCCTGATGTTAAAAAAATATGGGTAACCTTTTGTTAATGGGAGTAGGATCTCCATAAAGTGCACAAATCTTCTAGAGTACAGCTCAGTAAACATTTATAAAGTGAACATCCCTGTTTAACTGTCATCCGGATTCAGATAAAAGATCATTACTTGGTATCCCAGAAGTTCCCCTGGGGCTGCCTCCCAGTTCAGAATCAAAATTTCCCTGAGTTCTGTGACCTCAGGTTTGCATTTGTTGTGAATCCATTCACTTCTTCACTTTTTGTTCCTTTATTCGTCAGATGTGTAGTGGATGACAAAATGGAACAGGGACCTGCTAGAAGACTTTGGCGGGGGTGGTTATTAGTCTGACCCTACTAAGCTTTGAACCATTGTGTAGATTTGTTGGAACCCTGATGGGATTTGGGAATAAGAACCTTGAGAAGGTAGATTCCAAACAGAAAGAATGAAAATTCCGAAATCAAAGGAAAGCATGTGTTACTGGCATTCGTTGGCTATTCCATGAATTATGGCCATGTGGGATGAGCAAGGGGCATAGGTCTCTGCCTGTACTGGGAATTTTCATGGATATCAGACATTTTTACCAAGAGCAATTTTGCCTTCATAGTGGTTCCAACGCTCCATGTTGGAAATGTCCTCCATGTGTCAGCATATTTCCAAAGGAAAAGAATGGTGAGTGTCATTTCATCTTGTTAATCCCTATTTCCTTTGGGTCTCTGGCAGACTCTGTGTTGATCCAGACGCTGGCTGAGATGACCCCAGGGATGGTCCTTGACCTAGAGGTGCAGGAGGTGTTGGGAGACGGCTCTGTACTGTTCAGTGAGGGCCCAGTGCCCGGCCTGGTCCTAAGAGCCAGCAAGCATCATCGGGCAGGTGAGTGCATCTCTCGCCCATCATGGTTTGTAGGGGAAACCACTTGCCCGTTGCTTCCTCTTCTGGGTACAGAATTTCCAAATACATAGATGAGCTGATCCAGCAGAAATTTTTGGCATGCTTATCTTGTGTAAATGCAAATGAAGACAGCAGCATACTAAAGAAGGTTTTGGTATGAATCTCTTTATTGTTGTATTTGGGTAAATCTAGATTTTTATATACCAGGTTGCATAAATTGACACAACCTGAATGTGAATTATGGGAGCTAGACCCTTGGCTTCCCTAGTGCACATAAACCTGGGACATAGGTCTACTTTTCCTTTTTGTGCCTGTGGGCTGCAGGGCTGTTGGAGAGATGCTGTCTCTCTTCGCCCCTGCTCCAGGAGGGTGATCACATTGTGTTTGGTTCTGCACTGCAGGGCAGGAGGTGGAACCTGGGCAGAAAAAGAAGGTTGTGGTCTTAAATGTTGATATGTTGAAGTTGGAAGTACATGTTTCCCTCTGCCACGATTTGGTGAATAGAAAAGCTAAAAAGGTAAGCTTGCTGACTGAGGACTTCCATTCCCATGGTTTCAAAGGTGTTACACCCCTTCAACCCCACATGGTTCGCAGATACCTGTAGACAGGGTGGCCGTGTGCCTGGATTTGTCTGGGTCATTCCCAGGTGTACCTGTCACCCTGGTGTGCTTGTTGTTTTTGTTTTCTTGGCTGAGCCACGCGGCTTGCAGGATCTTAGTTCCCCGACCAGGGCTTGAACCCGGGCCCTGGCAGTGACAGCACCGAGTCCTAACCACTGGGCCGCCAGGGAATTCCCCTGGTGTGCTTGTTAGTTGCAGTGACTTTCACTGTGGTTTGGGCTGTAAATCACGTGGTCACCCTGATTAGGGCCAAGCAGGTGCTTGGATGAGTGAAGCGGGCCAGGTGTCTTAGGGGGTGGTGACAGTAGGACTCGACACTAGGACTGACAGACTGCGGAGTGCACGCACTGCCACAGAGGAGCAGAGACTACTCGGTTCCATCTCACTGTTGCCACATGAGAACATCTGGGTCTAGTGTTGGGAAGTCTGAATTTTAAGAGAAGGCAGAATGTGGATTTTTTATTTGAAGTAAACGTAGGAAATGTTGGAAACTATTTTTCTTTTTAAACATCATGTGAACCAAAAAAACATGTCTGTGGGTAGTTTTGACCTCCAGGCTGCTCATCTAACACCCTCTTCTGTCCACTTTTGTGTGGGCAAAGAATGGGTTCAAGGGAAATCTTAAAATGAGTGGTATCTTTCTCCGGATGACGCGTATATTTCGTCATCGTCTAAAGTACTTATTAATCCCCTAATCGCATAGGGTATGTTACAGAGAATTATATAGATGTAATCCTTAACCTCCAGTTGCTTATAATTTTAAGACTTTGAGAGACAAAGAGAAATAGAAAACAGTATTAACCCCTCACTAAGCTTTCTAGCAGGTCCCTGTCCCATTTTGTCATCCGAGTGAAGCTAGTGCATGTAAGGGCATGAGCACAGGTTGGATGTTGGAGAAAGACAGGCTACATGCCTTGCACACAATAAGCTCTCAGTAATGACTGTCTTTGTTGAGTGAGTGAATAAACTGGGTGGAGAGCTAGCTGCAGGACTAAGCGAGGGGGAACCACAGTGTCTTAAAGCTGGAGAACCATTAGAGGTCACTTGGCTGTGCATCACAGTCACCTTTAAAGTTCTGCTTTCACTAGTTCCGGGATAGGATCTCAGAATCTGAATTCAAAACAGAGGCTAACTCCAGGTGATCCTGATGTGGTCACATCGCCTCAGTGTACAGGAGGGGAAAGCTGGGTCCAGGGAGTGGAGGCTAGTTTGTTACAGCTCAGATGAGCCTTGAGCCCCCTGGACTCAGAGGACTTTCCCAGACCTACCCTGCCCAGTGGGTGAGGAACAAGTCCTTGTGCTCTGTAAGAAGCAGGGATGGTGGGTTTTCTGTTTTCCAGCTGAAGAAAGGCAGTGAGCACCAGGCGATTGTGCAGTACTTGGAGGAACCCTTTGCCCTTGCCTCCTTGGTAGAGACTGGCCAGCTAGCAGCTTTCTCCCTGACCTCTCACCTCAACGACACCTTCCGCTTTGATTCAGAGAAGTTGCAGGTGGGACAGGGTGTCTCCCTAACCCTCCAGACCACAGAACCAGGAGTGACAGGTCTTCTTTTGGCCGTTGAGGGGCCAGCTGCTAAGAGGACCATGAGACAGACCCGGAAGGACTCTGAGACGGTCGACGAGGATGAAGAAGTAGATCCAGCTCTGGTTTTAGGGACTGTAAGGAAGCACACCCTGTCCACTGGGGACGTGGTCACAGGGACCGTCAAGTCCATTAAGCCCACCCATGTGGTAGTGACCCTGGAAGATGGCATCATTGGCTGCATCCATGCCTCCCACATTCTAGATGATGTTCCAGTGGGCACATCTCCTACCGCCAAGTTGAAAGTTGGGAAGAAGGTCACTGCCCGAGTGATTGGCGGGAGAGACATGAAGACATTCAAGTATGGAGGCTTTGGGGGAGGGACTGGCTTTGAGGGGAGATGGTGGTAATCGTGGGAGAAGGCATGGGAACTGAGGCAGTTTCCAAAAAGTTGTGCATATGTTAGATTTTCTTTTAGTTAACCAAAATATTCACCAAATAATCCTTTTGTATGTCTTTATTTTTTAATGGTGTATAATGTAGTGGTTAAGAGCGTTGATTTAGAGTCAGATCTGGGGCGAATTCCAGATTTGCCACTTAAAATTATGCGACCAGGAGTTAAGTAGTTACTCAGCCCTCTGAGTTTTATTTTTCCTAATTTGTAAAGTGAGAGTAATGGTAGTGACTACCTTGCAGGGCCATTGCAAAGATTGGAAGAGAGAACACCTAGCACTGAGTGTGCCTGGTGGGTCGTCTGACACATAGTTATTGCTCCGTATATGTCAGCAGTTACTATAATCCATCCTCCACAGCATACCTTAATTACACTCGTTTACTTTCAATCTAGTTACAGTATGTTATTGCAGCAGAAGTCCTTGCGATAAGAAAACCAAAAAGAGAATTCAAAGTCTAGCCAATGATTTGCGTATTAATTTCAGTAGCTGTGGGATCTTCAGTAAGCCATTTGTTCTCTCTAGACCTCAATTTCCTTATTTTTAGAATGAAAGAGTTGGAAAATTCTTTTCAGGGTTTAATATGACAACCCTAAAAGATCAGGTGAGCCAGTTCCTTAACATTTACTCAAACGATGAGAATGGAAGCCCTCAGGCCTGGTATTACCACTGGGTGGTGTGGCAGTGGAGTGGGCGGTTTTTTAAGCTCGGTGTGGTGGGCAGTTAGAAATTCTGGTCTCCCAATTATGGTGTTACAGAGAATAAGAGAAATGATTTGACATTATTTGTTTCTCCAGGTTTCTCCCAATAAGTCATCCCAGATTTATTCGAACCATCCCGGAGCTGAGTGTTCGGCCAAGGTAAGGGGAACTCCGGTGGTCTCACGGAGGGAGCGCTGGGCTTGGAGTCAGGAACCTGAGTTCTAGGCTTGATTCAGCCAGGATTGTGACTTATTTTGCCTCTCTCTGTCCAGGTTGTCTTTTTTTCTCCAGGAGGGATATTTGTCTGGTTCTCATACAGCTGGTTAGAGGGATTATATGAGAATTAATGTGAAAGCTGTATTCAGGGTTTAAGTATCGATTTAAAGGCTGATTGCAGTTCTGTTTGTTGGCATGTAACAAAAAGAAACATTTTTGCTCTCAACCTAATTTTCTAGAACTCAGTAACTCCCTAAATAAACACCACGTAGCCAAGAACACCACGTAGCCTGTTCTTTGATAATAGACCACTGCTTGGTGACTGAGACTTGAGGTCATGTTCTGGTGGATTCTGCAGAGGGATGTTCCACGAGGGATTCTAGGTGGACTGGTAGGACTAGTAGTTCCGTGAAGTGGTGGATCCAGTTTGTCTGGGGTCATTCTTTCAGAGGATCTCAAGCATGTTGATCTATGGGCCTGTCTGCTTCTGCTTCCCCCATTGAAAACACCCAGCCTCTAGGAACTGATAGGCCATCGGTGACTGAAGCTAGACACACGTGACTGTGCCAGAACCTCTGCAGGGTCAGGCCCAGACCCATCCAGGTTTAAGTCTTATGTGCCTAGGATGTCATGGAAAGACCTCTTAAGCAGCTTTCCGAGCATAAGGTTTGGTCAGCATCCTGAAGGGATCAGAGTAGAAGTGGAATAGTTCTGAGAAGGCTTGTGTCTGAGGTAGGGAAATATTCCTGGAACCTTGAAGTACCAGATGCTAACAACGCTTACTTTGAAGGATGTGAAAGTAAGCCCTTTAGTTCCAGAATGATGAGATTTGGTGGATGCACACGTTCCTGTTTGCTTAATCTGTGGTTTCCTTACTTTTGTAGATTTGATTGTGTCCCTTTGTCGTGAAAACAGAGACCTCCTCATATTCGTTGTTTTAGTCTGTGGTGTCTTCACCTCTGAGGCTGGACGTCTTGTTTAATTAAGGGTTAAGGTCAAGTAGTTTATCCAGGCTAAGGGTAGGTAGTTAAATTAATGAATACTGCAAGGGGTGAGTCAGTGAGCATTGTGGGAAGACTTACTAACATCCTGAATGGTTCTTGACCCTCAGAGTCTGGAGCCTCTCATGAACTATCACTGCTGTTCTGGTCCACCCTCCTGCATATGGAGACTGGTGTGAGCCATAGCAGTGGTCCTTGGTAGTGGCAGTGCGGGCCAAGCCAGGAAATGTGTTCATTCCATAGAGGAGATGGAGGATGGAGAGTTATAACGACAGATAGACAGATGGACAGGTAAAAAACTCTAGCACATCTTCCACCTCCTCCATGCACCTATGTTGTATTGTTAATTATTTTATGTTAATCAAGGCCCCTGAGAAACTTAGTATAAACATAATGCTATTGTTGCTATATTTCTCAAATGCTTTATGTTTTAAAATACATGTTTTGAAGTCAGGAGAAAAAACATTTATTTAATTGACGGTGTTGACTTACTTACGAAATGCCGTCATATTTTCATTCCCACTTGTATATGGAGCTCTTGTACACAAAGAGAATGTCGTGTGTCTTCGAGTTGAGTTCAGGGTTGGTGAGGGACACTCAAGCTAGATAAAACGGTACCTGCTCATTTACCCGTTTGGAGGGGGGCGATGTTAAGAGAGCAGAGCAGTTCAGAAGTCATTACATGTGTCTCTGGAACTCCTGCTAGTCACTGAGTTTTCTCTTGCCATTAATGTACTTATGCTCACCTTTTTTTTTTTTTTTTTTTAAAGAGAGTCCGTTTAAAATCATTTTGGGAAAAGAAAAAAGATAACACATACTTGTTATGTGTGTTTTATTTTTAATTTTTTTTTTTTAACTTAAACAGACATCTATTTTCTCACAATTATGGAGGCTTTCATTCTGAGATGAAGGTGTCAGCAGGGTTTGTTCTTCTGAGGCCTGTCTCCTTAGCTTGCAGGTGGCTATCTTCTCCAGTGTCTTCATATGGTCTTCTCTTTGTATTTATCTATGTCCTAATCTCCTCTTTTTTCACATTTTTTTATTGTGGTAAAAATATAACATAAATTTGCCGTCTTAACACTTTTTAGGTATACATTATGGTATTGTTAACTATATGCATATTTTTATATAACAGATCTCTAAACTTTTTCATCTTGCATGACTGAAACTCTGTAGCCATTCGTTTCCCCGTGACTCCCCAGCCTCTCGCAACCATCATTCTACTTTCTGTTTCGTAGAGTTTGATTACTTCACATACCTCATATGAGTGGAGTCCTGCACAGTCCTTCTGTGACAGGCTTATTTCACTCAGCACAACATCCTCAAGGTTCATCCGTGTGGTAACATACAGCAAGATTTCCTTCTTTTTTAAGCTGAGTAATATTCCATTGTGTGTATATATGTTGTCTTTATCCATTCATCCATCAATGGACATTTAGGTTGTTTCCACACCTTGGCTATTATGAATAGTGCTGCAATGAACATGGATATACAGATATCTCTTTGAGATCTTGTTTTTAATTCTTTTAGATACATACTCAGAAGTAGGCGTGCTGTATCATATGGTAGTTTTTTGAGGAACTTCCATACTGTTCTCCATAGTGGCTGCACCATTTTACAGTCCTACCAACAGTGTGTAGGGAAGGATTCCCTTTTCCCATATCCTTGCCAATGCTTGTTATTTTCTGTTTGATAATGGCCATCCTTACAGATGTGAGGTTAATATCTCACTGTGGTTTTGATTTATATTTCCCTGACTATTAGTGACGTTGAGCACCTTTTCCTATGCTTCTTGGATGTTTGTATTATCTTCTTTGGAGAAATGTCTGTTGCAGTTCTGTTTTTCAGTCAGGTTATTTGTTTTTTTATTACTGAGTTGTAGCTTAATTTCTTATAAGGACACCAGTCGTGTTGGATTAAGGCCCACCCTAACCACCTCATTTTAACTTAATTGCCTCTTTAAATTCCCTGTCTCCAAACACAGTCACATTCTGAGGTATTGGAAGTTGGTGCTTCAACATAAGAATTTGGGGGGCTGGGCGAGACAATTCAGCTCATAACAGAGGCATTCCCGTATCAGCTATTGAGTGAATAAATTTTTTTATCCTAACTATACATATATATATGTATAAAGGCATTATAGATAATGAATGTAAATTATCTGTTAGTTATCTGTTAGAGTGCCAGGCACATGGATGTTCTGTGTGTGTTTTAAGAAATAACATTTTACAGATGTTCCCTACCCAGGCTTCTCCCTTCACCTCCAGAGGATGAATTCTCCATTATTTGACATATATCCATCTCTTGCTTTTATACTTTCGTTTTATATATATATATCTACAAAAAATTATTTTGTATGGTTTTCAAATTTTACATAAATAGTATGCTGTGCTTAATATTCTACAGCTTGTTTTCTTCACTCAAAATTTTGTTTTTGCGATCTCTCCATTTCGGGGCCTAGAGCTAAAACAGTAACCCATCCTGTGCCTGTGCCAAACTGTATATATTTTCAAGCTGATGGAAGACGTTTACGGTTGTTTCCACAATGCCACAGTGAACATCCTTGAACTCGTTCCACTGTGCGCCTGTGCAGGGATTTCTCTAGGGTGGAATTGCTGGGTGTGTTTCAGCTTTACTAGTGTATGAGTTTCCTGTGTTCCTATATTCACCAGTACTTGCTATTACACGTTACAGTTTTACCAGTATTACTTGTACCATTTTACTGGTGAGTTCTGTTTTGTTTTAGAAATTTGAATTGGTAAGCTGGGCTGGTTGGAATGGTGGGAATTCTGTGCTTCCTTTGAAGTGATTTGTGGACTGATAACTTTCAGACCGCATCTCCTTGTTGCTTTTCTGAGAAGAAAAAGAGAATCAAGAAAGTGATAATGCCAAGGTAGCATAGGGCACAGAGCACTGGATTTTTGAATCAGGAACTCTGACTTCAACTCCTGGGTCTGTAGCATAAAATGAGTTTAATAATATCTGTCCTGGGCTTCCCTGGTGGCGCAGTGGTTGAGAGTCCGCCTGCCGAGGCAGGGGACACGGGTTACTTGATTCACACATGAGAGTGTTGTCACATTCAGTGAGAGATTATTTGTGAAAGCAGTTCTGCAAACTGTAAAGCAGTAGCTAAAGCATTGAAAGAAGTAAAATAGTTTTGTTTCCTATACTTATAAAGATTATTGTTGGCTCCCTGCTTTAGGTGAGTGAATTGGAAGGGATTAATTTTCACGCAGGTATTGTGAACATTCATTCCCCTTTAAGGAGAGAAATGGCGGGGGGGGGGTGGTGCATGGTGGGTGTGTATGAGTTAGCGGAGTCCTGTAAGATCCATCCATGGCCACTCGAGGGAGATGGTTTCAAGCTAGAAGCTTATCCAGAGGTTGGTTTACTCTTTGCATTGCCTTTCTGCAACCAGTGAGCTGGAGAAGGATGGCCACACCGCTCTCAACACTCATTCTGTTAGCCCCTTGGAGAAGATTAAACAGTACCAGGCTGGTCAGACTGTGACTTGCTTCTTGAAGAAGGTGAGTAGTGCACGCCCTGCAATGCGATGCTGTCCCTCTTACAGAAGAAAACGGGGAGAAACTGACAATGACCATTTGCACTAGACTTTGCTTCTGTGTTTGCTGCCATGCTGGTTTGTAGAAGACAGTAGAAGGCCTCTGCTCCTAGAAAACTTCTGGTCTAATCAAGGAGCTAAATTTATGGCTTACAAAACAGCTAGCAAGCAACCCACAGTTCTACATATTTATAGATTAATTGTACAAAATGGAAAGAAAGATATATCATAGAGCAAGATTTTAAATCCAGTTCTTTATTTTATTTTAAATAATGTAAAATTCAAATTTCAGTGTCCACAAATAAAGTTTTATCAGAAGACACACGCACAAATATTTTAAATAAAAATGTTTTATTTAAAATAAAATAAAATGTTGGATTTTAGATTCTTGCCTTTTATAAAGTTCGGGAACAGTGCAAAACAGTATATAATTGGGTGTCAGGTTATGTGTTCTAACCCCAAGAGGAACAGGAGTTGAGTAAAGGGAGGGATCAGTGAGAACTATACCAGTTGGAATACATCAGAGGGAAGGTTGGTCTGGGCTTGACCCTGAGGGATAATTCCTCTTCATCGCTGCCAGATTCTTCCTCCATGAGCATGTATCTGAGTATGTCTGTGGTGCTTGATCCTTTTAGTTACCTATTGTCTCTAGACATTCATAAACCCAAGATGCCTTAGAGTGGTGTTTAAGCTCTTCATAATCAGACGTTATGAATCTGGTACACCAGTCATGCTGAAAACCTCCTCTATTTTTTTCCCTTCTTGTCTTTGTTTCTACACTGGGAGTACTGTCTATTCTTATTGCCTACAACCCTTCAAGGTGCAGCACAGATAACCCTCCCTTCTTACTAGTTCTCCTACAGGGTCCCGTAACATACTGTGCTCTTCCTTGTTGCTTGCTCCTGCATACTCATTTGACTTACTCTTTGCAGACTGTAATCTCTTTGAAGGCAGGGCCTGGCTTTTACTTACCACTCTCATGCCGTACACATAGTGGCTGCTTGATAAATGTTTTGTTGAGTTGACCTGAAAATTGGGGTGTGTATTTAGGGCAGAGCACTGTGTCAATAGCAAGATCTAAATTGATTTAGAAATAAGATGTTAGTCCCTGAAGATGGTTAACGTTCACTGGGCACGACTGAGTTTGGGGGAGGCGACAGAGGTCAGTGGGATTGGTCCTACTGCTTGAGGATATCTCTGAGGCCTTTTTTGCCTCCTAATCAGCTGAGGCACCAGGAGAGATGCATGTTCTGCTGGGCTGGCAAAGGCTCTGAGCTAGACTCTGAGTGAAGCCTGCGAGAAGTGGAGGTTGGACAGGGGCATTGGGACGTAGGGGTGCGTTCCTGTTTTTTGGGAAAATGTAGGCTTTGGGCCCTTTGAGCCCTGTGATTTTAGGAGAGTCTGTTTTGGTGAAGGGAAGAGAAGAGACGCTTGTATCTGCCCATTCCATTTCTCCTCCTGTTTTTTTTTCCCCCAGTACAACGTGGTTAAGAAATGGCTTGAGGTGGACATCGCTCCAGACATCCGGGGGAGAATTCCCTTACTGCTCACTTCTCTTAGCTTCAAGGTCAGTGTGCCTGAGATCCCTGGAGAGGAAACCCCAGCTCCCTGAGTTCAACTTAGTGTCTGGTGTGTGCTCACAGTGGGTACAGGGAACTGTACTGTGGGAGATACTTACCGTGCAGACTTAAATGCTGTGGTTTTGGATAAATGACAGGCCTTTCCTCAAACATCAGAAGAATTTTCTTGCCCTTCCAGGTTCTGAAACATCCAGATAAGAAGTTCCGGATTGGCCAGGCCCTGAAGGCCACCGTGGTTGGCCCAGATTCCTCCAAGGCCTTCTTGTGTCTTTCACTCATAGGTGTGGTGATGAAATGGGACCTGGTCAGGGAAGGGAGGGGGTGGAAGGGGTCGGGAAGAGGTCTTCAGTCATTGCCCAGGTTGAAGGATGCCGTGGGTTTCGGAGTCCTTAGAAAGCCTAGTGTGGTGGCTATGTCCTTGGAACAGTTTTTCTCTCGGGGCTTTGCTCTGTGGCCTGTGTCTGAGTCACCTTTACCTACACAGTTGTTTTCCCTTGGTCTCTCAGAAAGGCTTGTCCACCACATGGCCCTGGCATTCTTGGCCACATGGCATGATGATCTGGGTCTGTGTGATCATTCAGGTCCACTCAGCCTAGACAGCCCGAGTCTGGACGCCTCCACCTCCCCTGGACTCTGGTTGGCCAGTGTCTCGGCTTCTTTCTTGGCTCATTTCCTCTTCCCTAAATCTGGTTCATTCTCCTGCCAGGTCCTCACAAGCTCGAGAAAGGGGAAGTGGCCATGGGCCGCGTGGTGAAGGTGCTTCCCAAGGAGGGACTGACCGTCTCGTTCCCCTTCGGGAAGATCGGAAGAGTCAGTATATTTCACGTGAGTGACTCCTACTCAGAGACGCCCCTGGAAAACTTTACCCCACAGAAGATTGTCAGGTAGGCTGAGTTCTCTTCCTCTTTTCAGCTCTCTGTGGGATTGGTGGGGTTTTTTTGTTTTTGTTTTCCTTTTAATTATAGATGTGTGATTTTGTACCAGAAAAAAATAGTATATAAAATGGAAAATGAAAATTGCTGTTGTTCCTCTCTTTCTCCACCACTTTTTGCCATTAGATACTTTGATCTCTATCTTTCAAGACTCTAACATATATAGGTATAATTTGCCCGTACGTAATAGTAGAATTTCATTTTATGTGCTATTCTGCAACTTGCTTTTTTCTCATGGCAGTTTATCATACACTTTTTCTTTCCTGTGCTAGTATATTGAAATCAGCCTTGTTCTTTTACCTTATTTTTAACATTTTTTTTTTTAGTATTGCATGATGTGTTTTTTTAAAAATCACAGTTTATTTAAACAATTCTGTTCACAGACAATAATGTTGAAGTGAATATCTTTGCACATATGTTTGGATACTAGTGAAAGTATAACTGTGAAATAAATTCCTAGGAGTAAAATTGATGGGTCAAACAATGTTGTACATTTTGCCAAAGTGTCTTCCAAAAGGACTTTGCTAATTTTTATCTCAATTAACAATAAATATGACTGTTCATTCCTCACACCCCTGTCAGCACTGGATATTTTTTTTTTTTTTGCGGTACGCGAGCCTCTCACTGTTGTGGCCTCTCCCGTTGCGGAGCACAGGCTCTGGATGCACAGGTTCAGCGGCCATGCCCCACGGGCCCAGCCGCTCCGCGGCATGTGGGATCTTCCCGGACCGGGGCACGAACCCGTGTCCCCTGCATCGGCAGGCGGACTCTCAACCACTGCGCCACCAGGGAAGCCCGGATATTCTTAATTTTTAATATTTGCCATTGAATAGGCTGAAATTGGTCTCGCATTTTAATTTGAATTTCTCTTACTGGTCATTTTTCACGTTTATTGACTGTTTACATTTGTTCTGTGCTTTGCTTGGCCAAGTTGCTTCCTCATTTTACTATTGAACCATTCATCTTTTTAATTAAAGCAAAATTGATCTGTGTGTGTTCTCTGCAAGAGGACAGCAGTGACCTTTCGCAGTTGGGGGGTGCTTTATGAACTATTTTGGGTGCACAAAAATGAACCTACCTCAGAGTTTTAAAACCATTTTATAGCCTGAATAAACTAGCATGGAGAGGCATAGTTCAGCCTTGTACAATACAGACTTGTCTGACAACCACAGTTATCCAACAGTGAAGCAGACACCTTCAGGAGGCAGAGACTGGAAAGTAGTAATTGTCCTCCCGTCTCGAGTGTCCCAGGCACCAGCACCTGCGTAAATTCTCAACCACTTGTCAGGGCTAAAGAGCACAAAATGCCCAGGGCCTAGGAGGAGAAAAAGAATGAGTCAGAGGGAAGTCCAAGATCATCTCTGCTTCGCTTATTTAGGCTTACAAAATACAGGTGTGATTTTTTTTTTTTTTTTTAGCAAAATATTTTTAAAAAATAACATTATTGGGCTTCCCTGGTGGCACAGTGGTTGAGAATCTGCCTGCTAATGCAGGGGACACGGGTTCGAGCCCTGGTCTGGGAGGATCCCGCATGCCGCGGAGCAGCTAGGCCCGTGAGCCACAACTACTGAGTCTGCGGGTCTGGAGCCTGTGCTCCACAACAAGAGAGGCCGCGATAGTGAGAGGCCTGCACACTGCCATGAAGAGTGGGCCCCGCTTGCCACAACTAGAGAAAGCCCTCGCACAGAATAGAAGACCCAACACAGCATAAATTAATTAATTAATAAACTCCTACCGCCAACATCTTAAAAAATAAATAAATAAATGACATTATTGTAGTTAAATGTATGAGTAGCATTCAGTTGTAATTCCTTCGTCTGTCAATGTGAATAATAGGTTAAATGCCTAAAGACAGATGATCCCTTCGGGTCCTTTCCTGCTTTAAGTGCTGTGATTCCCTGGTAGAAAAGGCACGCACCTGTCATGGGAGAATTTGGAATACATTGTTGCTGAGATCCTTTCTACTGATAAGATTCTCTACCTTGCGTGGTAGTATAAATGACACCACCATTGCATGGTGGGTTTGGAAACCCCCTCGAAGAGTAAATCCTGTTTCCCTCCCAGAAGCCTCCCCTGCTCAGGCCTCCCTCATGGGCTCCTCTGACCCGCTGCTCTGAGTCGGCAGTGGTACCAGGCCGTCCCCCTGTCATGGTTTCCTATGCTGAGTCTTTCTCTCCACGAGACCAGATCCTCCCAGCCCCCGATGCAGGGCTGGTCTCACCTCCTAAGTACTCACCGCGTGGCTCTGTGCGCCTTCCATAGGGCTTGCATGTATCCTCTTGTTTCCTCCTCCCAGCACGGTTCTTGGGTGAGGAGAGAAAGTAGCGGTATTTTTACTTGACGAACTAGTAAACTGAGGCCTAGAGAGGGGACTTGTCCCGAGTCCCTCAGCAGGTTGTGAGGAGTGTGAACAGAGCCCTTGCTCTCGCCTGTTGCTCAGCCTTGTGGAGAGGAAGCCAAGGCCCTCTCCAGTCTCCTGAGGTGCTGGCTGGCGCCAGCGTTTCCTTCTCTTGCTCTCACTCCAGGTGTTATGTGCTGTCCGCTACAGGCCCTGTCTTGACTTTGTCACTGCGATCGTCCAGGTGAGTGTCTGTGTTGTTGGGGGAAGAATTGGGGGAGAACTCCCCCCCGGCCCCAGAGGATTGAGGAGAGGCTGTGTGGATCTGACACAGAGCTTTGGGCCTCCCAGCTTGCTTCCCTGCTCACCCCCTTTATGCCTGGCCCCGTTTTTTATCCAGAAAAGCTGAGGACATTCAGATTGTAGAAGAACCTGTCTGCTCAGGCTGTTGTTTCCCAAAGAAAGGTTCAAACATCCATAGTGGTGTTCAGAGTTGCCAGATGGCGGTCCTAGTGAGGGGAGGTGATGGAGCCCCCAGGGCTCCATAGTAGGGACAAGTATGCCGTGAAGTGGATTGGCCTGAAGTCATGGTTCGAAATGAATGTATGAGGTTTAACCTCCCTCTGGCTTGCTCAGCCTCTCCCTGTTACTATTAAAGCCGTCCCCAGCTGACAGGCGTTCAGGAGAGGGTAGGGCTGGGCTCTGATGGTGATATCCTACTGACAGGTCCAGAGTCGTGTTCTTACAAAGTGTGATTATCACAGGAGATTTGGGGGTGAGGGTCTGGAAATGGGGTCAGAGGTACACGTGTAGTAAGCCTTTTATTCCTTTAGGACGAACCCGGAGACGAAAAGCAAAATAACAGATCCTGAGATTAACTCCATCCAGGATATTGAGGAAGGGCAGCTCCTGAGGGGCTACGTGAAGTCCGTCCAGCCGTCCGGTGTGCTCTTAGGGTGAGTGAGGCGGAGCCCGGGGACGTGGACCAGCCCCGAGGGTTCTCCCGGGGCCTGTCTTGATTGGCCCGCTGCTGCCCCCGGTCACCATCTCTGGAGGGATCATGAAGGAAGGAGAGTCTGTGTTCCCACCAGTGTTTTAAACTCCAAGTCTTTTTATACTTTCAAAAAAGTTTTGAATTACTCTTGTTTGGTGTTTTTGACAAAGAATATGGCATATCCATGGTCATGATTTGTAAATGTTCCATGAACCCCCAGATGTTACAGCCTTCCCTGCTGTAATTATGTTTCCTCATTTTCTTCTGGTCTTTCTAGCAGCTTGTGAGTGCATTGTGATGCTCTGATATGGGGTAAAGAGTATCTTTCAATTATGTCTTCATTACGCTTGATGATTTTTCCAGTTTACAAAGCCCTCTTTATTTTGTTGAGTGCCAGGAACCTTATGTCTGTCTTAAATCCTCATCACAACTTGAGTCTCTGGGAGAGAGGAGGCATTAGGCTTGGCTGGGGACTCTGTTGCTATGTTTCTGACCACAGGACCCTTGTCTCTCTCTCCTGTCAGCCTTGGCCCCTCAGTTACGGGTTTGGCCCGATACCCACATGTCTCCCAGTACAGCCTGTCCAAGGATGCCCCTTATGACAGGTATCTCCCCGAAGGCAAGCTGCTCACAGCCAAGGTCCTAAGGTAGGTGCTCTTCTCTCTTTCTCACCTCTTTCTCTGGGAACGCTGGGTGGAGATGGCGAGGTGAACTATAAACAAAAAGGCTTAGGCAGTGGTAAGTAATGGTGAATGAGCTCCCTTTGTGTGGAGCCTTCTACCTCAGCTCCTAAAGGCAATTGTGGAGACTTTCCTCTGCACAGGCACCCGTCTTTGGGGATGGAGGAAGGGATAACACAGCTGCCCTCTGTATTTTTCTACCAAGCCATTGTGCAAATCATTCCTGAGATTACTGCACGGATTCCAAGGCAGGTGGGGGCAGGCCCAGAAACTGTGGGCTCCTCGCTATGACCATTGTGCTCCTTATGCTGTCCCCATGGTCCGCTCGCCTGGTCTCCCTGTCATAGCCTGAACCGCCGGGAGAACCTGGTAGAGCTGTCAATCCCCGCCGACGACATTGGAAAGCCAGACGTGTTTTCTGCCTCCCTGGGACTGCCACTTCCGAAGCAAGAGGGGAGGGAAACAGAGGCAGAGGAGAGAGACCACAAAGGAGAAGAAGAGAAGGAGGAGAGGAAGAATCAGAAACAGAAAGAGAAGAGGATTGGGAAGGGGCGGGAGGGGGCGCAGCTGCCCAGCAAGGAGAAGAAGGAGCCCCGGAAGCCCCAGGCGAAGAAGCTGGGCAAGCGGCCGTGCCCGGAGTCTGGCAGTGAGCAGGTAGGGCCCTCGGGGAGGATGGCCTCCTTCACAGGAAAAGGAGAGCCTTCCAGAATCCGCCCGGCAGCCGCTTTGCCTCAGCCTCACGGACAGAGAGAGGCTGAGTTTGGCTGGGGAGAGGGTACCGCCCGAGGCCGCGGAGGGCGCTTGGGGCGAGAAGAAGCCAGGCTCAGCGTCGTCCCCACCTGTCATGGCAGGAAAGCGGGAACAAGAGGCAGAGGAGAGCTGCCCCATCTGAGGAGGACGACAGCGGTGTGGAAGTGTACTACCGGGAGGGAGAAGAGGAGGTGGAGGAGACGGGTGTGCGGCCCCAGGTGAGCGGCGCTGGATGTGGGGGAAGGGCCGCCCCAGAAGGGAGTCCCTGCTCCCCTGCCTGAGGGCTGGGCTGTCCTCAGCACCACCCTCCTGTCTTCATTTTCTGTAAAATGTGAGGAGGTGGGGCGCCTAGTTTCCTCAGTTGGTCATCAGCTCTTGAGAACGGGGCTGCTGCTTCACCTGCGGAGTGGGCTGTGAAAGTCCATTCTAGTCGATGTTTATTAGCTGGAGCGGAATTGAATTAGTGGGGGTGGGGGGACGGGCAAAGGAAAGGAGGCTTGGCCGTCTGAGCCTGTGTCCTGCTCTGAGAAATGAGGACAGCGCTACTGGGACTGAGGGCAGGTGTGGAAGGGCTTCCCAGACTTCAGGTGTCACATCCCTGCCACCCTCGGAACATCTGTCAGGTTACCTCTGTCCTAGCTCTACTGCTGTTGTATGCCTGCACGTTTGTATGTGTTTGCCTATGTAGCTTTTTAAAAATATTACTTAAATCTACTTATTTACAAAGGAAGCTTTCATGTCACTCCTAAAAGTGCCCCCAGTGCACCGGGGCCTAGCCTGGCGGTGGGAGGAGAGAAAAGGTCTCTGGGCACCGTGGGAATCCCTGCTCCTCCGGGTGGAAAGGGGCTGCAGAACAGGGGCAGCCTGGGCTCAGTGCATTTTTCACATGCGCCTGTGATCCTCCAGGAGAAGCAGACCAGGCCGGCAGAAGCACCCCGGCTGAAGCTGTCTTCCGGCTTCGCTTGGGATGTGGAGCTGGACAGTCTGACCCCGGCCTTGCCACCTCGCGAAGAGAGCTCCGACAGCGAGGAGGACGAGAAGCCAGAGCAGGCCACGGTGCTGTATTTTCCAGGGCTTCGTCCTTTGCAGGGACCCTTGGCGCCCGTCTCCCGTGCTCTGTCCTACCCTGGGTGTCTCTTCCGAGGGGTGGGGCCGTCTCAGGCTGGGAGTATTTGCGGAGCTCGGGGGCTGCCCTGCCAGCTCCTGACTTCCACCACAGACTTCCCCGGGGCTGAGGAGCAGGTTGCTCACTTGGTGTTCTGCCTTCCACAGCAGAAGAAGAAAAGCAGGAAGGAAAGGGAGCTGGAGAAGCAGAAGGCAGAGAAAGAGCTGTCCCGCATCGAGGAGGCGCTGATGGATCCCGGGCGGCAGCCGGAGTCGGCAGATGACTTCGACCGACTCGTGCTGAGCTCCCCCAACAGCTCCATCCTGTGGCTGCAGTACATGGCCTTCCACCTGCAGGCCACGGAGATCGAGAAGGCCCGGGCCGTGGCCGAGAGGGCGCTCAAGACCATCTCCTTCAGGTCTCGGCTATGCCCTCCTGCGTTGGGGCCCTGTCTTTCTCCAGGGGGCGCTGCGTCTCCTCGGCAGGCTGGCGGCAGTTTGGGTGGCTGCCACTGGGCGCCCGTGGGTTCACAGGCTTTCTCTCAGAGATGTGCCGTCTGTGAAATAGATCTGCTCATTTATATTTTATAGTCCTCTTCACCGAGATAGCTAAGGGTAACATTTACACGAGGCACGGGCCCTCAGTTAGGTGCCCCACTCGGAGCAGAAGTACAAGAGGGAAAACACTCCCCACATACCCGGGCGAAAACGATGTCGGTGACCATGTTCCAGGCAGAGGGTAGAGCGGGTTTCCCAAAGGCTAGTGAAGAGGGATGGCGCTCCTTTGCATCATTCTCTTAGTTTGGGGGGAGATTCAGACCACAGATTCCTTCCAGTCCAGACCTCAGGCTGGTTTGAGATTTGGTAGGTTTCCTTCCCAGGAGTGGAGGCAGAAACCTGGGGCGCCCCAGACCCCACAGCCATGGGGTTGGGGTTCCTGCTTCTGTGTGAGCTGCAGTGGGGACAGGGCCTCTCGGGGCCTGCACTTGGGGGTGGGAACTGAGGACGTGGGTGCAGCCTGGGGAGGAGGATGTAGTTCCAGTCCCCCGATGGCAGTGGGGGGCTCGTTGGGCCAAAATGATGGAGCTCACGTGCTGACTGCTCTCCCTCCAGAGAGGAGCAGGAGAAGCTGAACGTGTGGGTGGCCCTACTGAACCTAGAAAACATGTACGGCTCCCAGGGGTCACTGACCAAGGCCTTCGAGCGGGCTGTGCAGTACAACGAGCCTCTCAAGGTCTTTCTCCATCTGGCTGACATCTACACCAAGTCAGAGAAACTCCAGGTAGGAGTCTGGGCCAGGTGGCCGGCTGCCAGGGGGACCTCAGCCACTTAGAAACGAGCTCCTGGGAGTCCCAGAGGCAGCAGGGAAGTCTCGGGGGAGAACAACCGCAGCTGGACCCAGTCCTGCCCCAGGCTTGCTCATCTTCCAGGTGGGAGAAGTCATTTCCCCCGCCTCCGCTTTGGGAATGTGGGGCCGGGATGAGGGAAGGGAGGGGACAGCAGAGCCGGGGGTCTGTCCCTTGGGATGCCGACGGGTGTCACCGACAGGAGGCGACAGACCCCAGTAGCCCTTTTCCATCTCTCCTCCTCCCCCTCATCATGCTCACGTTCTCTCTTCTAGTCTTAGGACCTCCTCACGGCACAGGCTTAGGAGGGAGACTCCCCATCACACGCTTTCCTCATCCTGTGCGCCTGCCCCCCCCCCGCCCCCACCGCGTACCTGACATTGGGCCTGGATACCGATGGAGTCTGAGCCCAGGTCTAGCTTCCCACAAGTGTAGGTGCCTGTCTCTGCCGTTACCCCCTGTCTTAATCATGCTCCTCAGCTTATGTCATCTTTCCCACAGGAAGCTGGTGAACTTTACAACCGGATGCTGAAACGTTTCAGGCAGGAGAAAGCTGTCTGGATCAAATACGGCGCCTTTCTTCTGCGGAGGGGCCAGGCTGGGGCCAGTCACCGCGTGATGCAGCGAGCCCTCGAGTGCCTGCCTAGGAAAGAGCGTGAGTGCTTGTTCCCACCCACCGGCCCAATTCCAGGGCGCAGTAGGCTGTCTCCCATCTGGGCAGAGGGCTGGGGGTCTCCTCATCCAAGGGCTGGTGTTAGGAAAGCCTTGTGGAGCGTACATGGCTATCTCTCTCTTGATCGTATGCTCATGAACTTAGCTCGTGTTGCATTTTAAATTCTAGACTCCGAGGATAGAGGGACAGAAAGGAATTAGCGCTAATTCTTTTGCCTCTGCCTGCCCCACGGCCCACCTCTCATCCCCTGATTCCCCCTTCTCGGTCTGGAGAGTAGGATGTCTGCTGTTGGGAGGCATAGATCAGTGCCCATCTGTGTATTTGGCCCTAAACCCGCCCCACTGTCCCTCTTGTCGTCACCTAGGTCTTAGGACCCAAGAGCAGGGAATCAGGCATCAGACTCTGTCCCTGTAGGGTAGTGTGTTTTGATGAGGGCATCTGTCTGCTTTCTGTGTCTGAGTTGTCCTCTCCCTGCAGACGTGGACGTGATTGCCAAGTTTGCGCAGCTTGAGTTCCAGCTGGGGGATGCGGAGCGCGCCAAAGCCATTTTCGAGAACACGCTGAGCACCTACCCAAAGCGCACGGATGTCTGGTCGGTCTACATCGACATGATCATCAAGCGTGGCGGCCAGAAGGAAGTCCGGTGAGAGGGGACGACAGGCTGAGGCCTAATTGCCTGTTGGGGGGTTGGGAACATTGGCCACTTGGAGGCGTTTTAGCCCCCCGGAACCCCAGTTCTCTTACTCTGTCTGGAAAAACGGCTTTGACGTGACACGTCCTATGACATTCACGTTTCCAGTTTCTTTTCTGCCTCAGCGGCTAGCCTCTGGTCTGGCTGGAACCTTGGGTGGGAGGTAGGCTAGCCCCAGGCCTGGGAATCAGGAGACTTGGGTTTTCCTCATAATTAATGCTGAGCCTGGCTCTCATGGTAGAGAGTGTTCTCAGGCATGATCTCACTGATAACCGCCAGCATCCCCCCAAGGCAGGGAGGATTAGAGACCCGTGGTGGACTTCAGTCCAGAAAGAACTGATGCCTCACCCAAGCCCATCAGTGAGTTTTAAGCAGAGCTTTCCTCACAGAGCCACACCTCATTGCCTGTCCCCATCCCATTAGCTTTGTCCTGATTCACTGTGTGACTTCAGACCAGTAAGTCCTTTAACATCTCTGTTCCTCTGGAAAGTGAGGGTGGTGTTCTCCCTCTCCACAGACATGATGGGAGTTTATAAAGGGAATATAAATAAAGGTAGAAGTGGTAGTGCTGGATAACAGAGGGCCTGGCTCCAGAGCCTTAGAGCAAGTGGGTGAAGGCTAGCTAGGAATCGTGTGGCCGGGGACCAAGAGGCAGACACTGGCTGCTCTCCCTCCCAGGGACATCTTCGAGCGGGTCATTCACCTGAGCCTGGCCCCCAAGCGAATGAAGTTCTTCTTCAAGCGCTACCTGGACTACGAGAAGCAACACGGCACCGAGAAGGACGTGCAGGCTGTAAAGGCGAAGGCCCTGGAATACGTGGAGGCTAAGAGCTCCATGTGGGAGGACTAGTGGCCAGCTGGCTCCGAGGGCACTGGTGGCAGTGGGCCAGCCGGGCCGACCCTCAGGCGCCTGGGCAGTTGAGAAACTGTGTTGCCTGAGGACTCTGTTTAAGTGTTGCCTTTTCTGCAGCATCCCTGGGGTAATCCTGTCAAGATAAAAAAGGATTTAAGATTTCTCATAATTCCTTTTTGCTTGTTTTAGGAACCAATTTATTTCATCTTTTTCCTTTTCTGGGGCTGCTCAGTGGTTGCAGGCAGTAGGCTCCTGGGCTCCCAGAAAAGCTAAGTCTCTCCTTCATGGGAGGTCCCCGGGGAGCAGGAATGGAGGGCCGACCCCCAGGGACTCTGTGGTCAGGATCCCACTTTGGCCCTGGCCAGGCTCTTGGTCCAGCTAGTGGGGGTCAGCAGGGTCCGGGAAGCGCTTTGCTCTCCTAGATCGCAGAGTCTCTGGGCATTCCCTCAGCCTCAGCTCAGCTAGTACCTCGTGCCCCTTTGTGGAGGCTGTGAGGCTGGGACGTAGGTCCACATGCTGTGTGGCTTTGGGAGAGCTGCACAGTTTCTCTGGCTCCCTGTAGCTCCCCTGAGCAGAGCTTGCTGGGCGGAGGGCCTTGATTGACTTGCTGGTCCTTGAGTCCTGAGGGAGAAGGGGACATGACGGGCCCGCTATACCCCCACCTCCCTGTAAAGTTCCCAGAAAGACTGTCTCTCCTTCTGCTTGATAAGTAATAATCCTGTATGTTCTAGAGTTCCTCGAGGCCAACACACACCCAGCTGGTTGTTGAAGCCAGTTCATTTTTGGCTTGGTCTTAAGGGCATTAAAGTTTTCTTGGGCAGAGCTTTAAATGTCCTAAGAGCTGGAGAGCTTTTCCATGGGAAGTGACTGAGTCATATGCCAAAAAGCAGGACAGGGACAAGGGAGAGAGCATCAGAGATTTTAGAGGTGGTGGAGGGGCTCAGGCAGGGGCGGGCATGGGAGGGAGGCAGAGCAGGGCTTGGCCTGGTTCTTGGTCACTAGCTCTAGGTTACGAGAGCTAGGCTGCCCTACTGAGTGCAAGGGCAGGATCTGCTGACTCGTGAAATTTTAGCCGAGCTTCCCTCTGAGAAAGGCCGGGTTCCATCCGTTTCCCAGATCAAATCAGAAAACTGAACCCAGTTAAGACGTCGTCAATCCCAGGGCCTTCCTGTGTGTGGGAACACCTGGCTCTCCCTGTGCCCCAGCCTTCCCTTCCATCCATTTCAGTCTTGCCCAGAGTCTCTGTCCTCTTCCCTCCCCAGGAATGGGATTTGGGCCTGTCCCCATGACCTCCAGCCTGCTGTGGCATGGCCCATCCAATTGTGCAGACACCAAGCTAGTCCTTTATACTAAGAAAAACTTTATATCAAAAATTTATAGAAAATAAAGCTAGAGGCGTACATTGGGGGCTGCTTCCCCGGTGAGCAGCACCGGGCCAGGTGTCCATGTACAGTTACACACAGTGTTCCGCACGAGGAGTCTGCTGGTGAGTTTTGTTGTCACCTGGCTCTGCTGTCCAGGGCTTCGCAGACCGGTAGGACTGGGTCCTACCAGTCAAAGTTCATCCACATCGTAGTTAATTAAGGACCAGTTCTGGGAAAGGGTCTTTTCTCCAAAGCTGTTGACCATGTGGCTGGTGGCAACAGGAGAAGGAATTTCTTCAGGTCTGAGAGCCTTCCTGCCGGAGCTGACCACGTTGTCTACTAGCTCTCACATCTGTTCCCCAGTTTTACTTTGTGTTCCTTTTTCCTGGCCTGTTTCCCCCAAAAGCTATGGTTAAAAAAAAAAAAAAAAATCCCCTCTGGGGAATTCCCTAGCAGTCAGGTAGTTGGGACTCCGTGCGTTCACTGCCGAGGGTGCAGGTTCAGTCCCTGGTTGGGGAACTAAGATCCCACAAGCGCCCCACTGCGCCCCCCCCAAAAAAAAAATTCCCCTCTGATGCTGATGTGAACAGGCCATGGGGTTCTGTTTGGGACCAAGTAGTGTCATTGGCAAAGAGTGTGGGAACAGGACTCTTAGGAGGCGAGCGGGACCATCTCTGTGTTGTCTTGGGCTGCGCCGTTGCCCACCAGACCCTGGGCCCACTTGTGCAGGCGGCTGTAGAGTGGGAGGCCCTGGTTCTCGCGGTACAGATAGACGCCGGTGATGGCGTTCCACTGCGGCCGTGGCTGTGTGCCTTCCACTGGGAACTTGGCAACCAGCTGTTCGTCGTCCTCGTTGAGTGCCACGAAGCCGAAGAAGCGGCGCACGTTGTTGGCAGCCAGCACCCGCGAGTGCACCTCGGCCGTGCGCTGGAAGAGCTGGTCCTCGTTGGCCCGGTACTGCGCCCAGTAGGCCTCCTGGCGGTAGCTGAGTGGTGAGCAGTAGTGCTTGAGGCACTTGGTCAGGAACACCAGGATGGCCACCACACCGATGAGCAGCCACCCGAAGAGCTGGCCAGAGAAGGGGCGGGGTTGAGGGCAGGCAAGGAGGAGCTGTCTGGACCGCCAGCGCCCCAGTAAGAAGTAGCGGGAGCTGGTCAGAGCGTGTGGGCTGGGCTGAACCTGACGTCACGACCCCCTGAGAGCTGGTTCTGTCACTTACCTGGCCGCAGATTCTGCTCCTCTAAGGGCGGCAGGCCCTTCTGACTGTAATTCCTCCTCTTTGCCCTCACTCCCTTGAGCTCACGCCGTCTCTGTACTTAGACTTAGCCTCCTGCAATTTCAGCTGCCATTCCTGCAGCCCCAAGGGCCCCCTCCACATCATCTGAGCCCACCAAAATCCAGCTCAATCTACCAGGCTCAGCCCAGATACCACTTCCGGGAAGCCTTCAAAAATCCCTTCTGGGAGCAATTTTGCCTTCCCTGAGTCCTCATGGCCTGGTTCCTCTTATCATCATTCTCTGCCTTGTTTTGAAATGACCCATGTGCTTGTCTCACTTGGCTGTGAGCCTGTTGCGGGCCAGGACCGTCAAGGTCATCTGTTTCCCCATTTAAGCCTGTACAGAGAGCTGTGGGCATTTGAGCATCATCAAATACATTTTATTTCTCTCTGTCTACCACGTTCCATCTCCTTTGGTGCTGTCTCCAGCCCTGCTCCTACTTGTGTTTCTTCTGTACCCAAGAGGAGCCCTTTAGAAAATCTTTGCTCTTTCCTATCTCGCCCTCGCGCCCTGCTGTTCTTAAGTGAATACTTCAGCTGTTTTTCTGCTTCTGCCCAGGTCTCTGCCCTTGCCCTCTCTCCCTGACCAACTCAGCTCCTTAAGAACTAAGCCAAGGCTGAGGCTAGGATCAGGGCGGCAGCTGCTGCCTCCCAACGGGACACCCTTTCCAGTCTCAAGGGATTCGCCTCCTGTCAGCAGTGCCTGAGGCTGACTCGGTGCTGGACAGGGGCCTTTGCTGGGATAGGAACATGCTCATCCCTTGAGCCAGCCACACTCCGCTTTCAGCTCACGGTCGACAGCAAATATTTCAGAAGATGGCAGGGGTTCGTGCTCAGTCTGGCTGGAGCAAAGGGCTTAATCTGTGACTGGAATCAAGGCTTGGTCTGAGCAAGAAGAACATTCCTTTAATGTTTAAAACTCTCTTATTGGGGATGGCATTCACCCTTGCCCCACCAAGCACTGACCCATAGTTACCCAACTCTGATGCCCAACGCTGATAATCTAGTGACTTCCTGGAGATCTCAGCCCCTGAGGACTGACTCCAGCATTAATACTGGGTCATCCCGGCACCTCCCCACCAGCCACCGCGTAGGAGAGAAAGAAGAGGAACTCCCCTTGGCACAGGCTCACCTGGGACTCGTACTTGAGCCTGCGGCTGACCTCCTCCCGGAAACCTGACAGGCGGGCAGGGCCCTCCCGACACGGGAACGTGGCCAGGATTTCTGTGGCCTGGGCCAGTGGGAAACTGTCTTCCCCAGCTGTGAGCGAAGAGGGGTCCACAAATTCGCTGAGAGCACAGACGTAGGCCTCACCGCGCAGCAGAGAGATGACAGACCAGGTGATGGGGGCCACGGCTGCGCGGCCCACAATGGAGCTTAGAAGGAGGAAGTTGGGGGCAGCCGAGCAGTTCTTGGTCCTCCGGTACTGGCACTCGGCAACCAGGTTCCAGGTATGGTTGTTGAGGATGATGCCAATGAGGAAGAGCACCAGGGCGGGCACACCGATGGCTGTCAGCCCGTACAGGTAGTTCCGGGCTGGTGAGCAAGGGCAGTGGAACGCCACCACACTGAACAGCTCCTGGCTGCCCACCGTGCCCAGTGCCACCAGCCCGTTGAAAATCATCACGTCCTTGCTCTTGAAGAAGAGTGATAGGAAGCGGAAGTTCTCTGCGATCAGGGCTGCCATGGTGACGGGTCAGCTGGGGGACCGATGGCAAGGGTGGAGGCAGGAGACTGGGACGGTGGCTCCTGGTGGGACTAGGAAAGCGCACAGGCTACGGGCCCCTGAAGGCAGGGCACAGTCTTGCCATTTGATCCCCTGCAGTGGCTGGCCTGGTGCTTCCTGTGGGACTGTAGATGACTGATCAGTATTTGCCTCTAAAAACAGGGACCGAGGGGATCTTGCGTAGTCAGGCTGGGAAAGGAAGGAGACTCGGGGAGCCCCAGGGCCTGGGTGGAATGAGAATAGCCACTGTTCACTGAGCTCTTACTATGTCGGGTGCTTTACATCCCTCATTGCCCATCGTCAAGATCCTGCACTGAGCTCTGATATCCCAGTGCACGTAGGGAAGGTGGAGGCTTTCTTGGGGTGAGCGCTTATCGGGCTCACGTATGAATGGCAGAGCTGAGATTCAAGCACAGCTCTATCTGCCTCAGACACTCAGGTTCTCGTCATCACCACAAGCTTCCTTTGATATGGGGACTAGGACTGGCCCTGTGGCATTGGGGACTGTGGGCTGTTGACTGCCTTTCCCTTTGGGATTCCAGGTACTGCTAATGTGCTGGGGGACCTAGGACTATTTGGAGGGTATGTCCTCAAGGTGTCTAGCCCATGGGTATAAAAGCCATAGTAGGTGTTCTGGTGGATAAGGGACTTGGACTTGACCCTGTGATATGGGGGGGTGGGGGTGGGGTGGAGGAAGGGGCCTCCAGTCAGTGGTGAGCCTGGTGTAGCATCCCTGGAGTTCACAAGAACCTTCTCATTCTGGAGCCCTCAGGCTTTGGACTGGTTTAGGAGATCCTGGCTCTCAACATACTTCATGACCTTTCTCTGGACCTCAGTGTCCTCATCTGTGAAAAGAGGGTAAGTCATTCTGGTCCTTGCTCTCCTCTCAGGAATGCTGGAGGAAAATGAAAGGGAATAAACTGTGCCTGATAGTCGCCCTGTATATGAAACCCTCCATCTCACCCTGTCCAGCCCTGAGGGTGCCTCCCAGAAGTGAGGCAGATGGGGGATGATTGTCCTTCTGGCAAAGATCAGGAGGCTAAGGCCTCAGGAGGATAAAGTACGCTGCTCAAAGCTATTCAAGTATGGAGGTGCCTGGGCAGGACTTCTGAGCATGACCTAAGGAGGCCTGGGAAGTGGACGAGGGTGAGTCAAGCTAAGGGAGCCCTCTACTTTCCTGGTTTCCTACTGACACTGCTCTGCGCCCATCCGCAAGAGCCTTGGTAGACCTCCCCTTCCCCACCCGTTACCCTTTCCTTATCCGGCAGCTCTGTTCCACCAAGGTCCCTAGGCCTGGGGACCGCCCAGCCGGCCAGCAACAGGAAGCCTTGATGAAGGCTAAGGCTTGGCCATACCCACCACCCTCTCTCTCTGGCCAGCAGATGCGCTGGCAGCCTGCCAGGAAGTGGCCATGGCCTCGGGGCTCCGGCCGTGTTCTGCCCCAACTCCCTTCCCAGGCTCCACCCACACAGGCCGGGGTGTGGCCCATGTTCTTCCCTCCATCCGGGGAGTGAAAAACAAAAGTCCTCAGGCCAGAGGCAGCTGGGGAGTGGAGGGACGGAGCAAACAAAGGTGGGGAGACCTGCCCATATTTCCTTCTAGGCCTCCTGTCTAGACCACCACCCCTCCTAATCACTGCCAAGGCGGCCAGACGGGCTGGTACAGAGCTGGGTGGCCACTGAGGAGGCCAGATGGGCTGGTTTCCAGGAGGAGGAGGAGAAGACCTGACTTCCCTAACTCACTGCCTGGGGGCCCAGGGGCTCCAGCCTAACTCCTCGGGAAAGAGAGTTTGTGATATTGCTGGGGATGAACGGGTTAAAGACAGCCCCCTCTCCCTCTTCCTTCTCCCCTCTTGGCTTCAGGGCTCCTAATATGCTCCCCTGGGTTCAGAAACCACCCAAAGTGGGGTACAAGATGCCTGAACACTGGTGGGTGGTGAGCAGAGGAGGGAACAGGCTATCTTCTGAGACTACTGTCCCTGGCCCCCAGGCCCGGGATGGGACCTCCACCAGCCAGAGTCAGGACAGGAAATAGGTGGCTGGGGACTGGGGTCCTCAGCGAGGGGCCTGGCTCCCCGGGACAATCCCTCTGGGCAGCCTTGGAGTGGCCCTGCATGTTCCCCTTCCTTACCTGGGGTCAGCTGCGGGCACTGGTGGCCTTGGCCTCCACGGAGCTGGGCAAGTGGGGCGAGGACATTGGAGCTCCCGGGCATGGGCCAGCCCGCGCCTTAGGCGGGCTCCCTCCCGCTTTGCTTCTGCTCCGGAGAGACCAGCAGGGCCTGGGGCTTGTGGTGTCTTCAGAAAAGTTTAACTCCAGAAAAGAGGCAGAACCCGTGAGTTGGATGGTTCCCG
>NW_020185331.1:6049426-6062113 GCF_003031525.2 Neophocaena asiaeorientalis asiaeorientalis
CTTTCTGAGGCTCCACGCCAGTGGGACCAGTTCCGGGCCAGGAAGGGGGCCTCAGCCAGATCTGGCCCGGGCCTGCCCTCCAGGCCAGTTTCAGGAGCACCCCCTGCTTGACCCCCACCGACAGAAGCTGCCAGAACCGAGTCCCGAGCAGGGTTAGGGGAGAGGTGCCACCAGACTGATGCTGCCTCCTAGCGGGGTGCGCAAAGCCAGGGGTACCCCTCCCCTGTTCTGGCCCTTCTCCCTCAGAGCCGTCCTGCCCCTCTCTGAGCAAACCCTCCCCCTGCTGGCTCTTCTGTCTGTACTTCAGCTAGCTCCCCAGGTGCTGCGTCAAATCTCAGGAGCACTGATGAGAAAATTCTGGACTCTAGGGATTTTCTAAGACCCTGTAGGTAGAGCTCTGACTGGTAGGTGGAAATTACAAGGAGGCAGGTTTCTCAAGGAAGCCCTTTGTAACAATCAGAGCCGCTCAGCCTTTCCCAGAAAGTGGTCATGAGCTCCCCGTCTGTGGGAGTATGCAAACTGAGGCTGAAAAGCCATGGGTCAGGAATGCTGAAAGGGAGAGCCCTGTCCAAGGACAGTCTAGATGGCCCCCAGGATCAAGGGAGAGACCCCCACAACCTCCCCCAGACCCCTGTCTGCTCTGCACTGCTTGTGGTTCTGGGAGCATGGAACTGCTGAGTGACATGCTGGCCTCCCTGAGCTGGGCTTGTTCACATATAGGAATGAAGAGAAAAGGACCAGTGTTTATTTTTTCACATCCTACCATGTGCCAAACAAAGTTCCCGATTCTTCCTCAAAAGTCATCCGTTAACCTCACTATAACCCTAAAAACAGGTCTTTGTAACATCCGTTTTATAGACAGACAACTGGGGGTCAGAGGGATTGGGTAACTACAGGTCCTACAGCCCTAGTATTTGAACCCAGGTCTGTCTGACCCAAAGCTTTACTCTTTCCTTCATATTTTGTACCTCTCAATACCTCTGGGCTGGCTTTTCCCACTGGAACCCACCACCCCGCAGCTGCCAACACACCCCTGGTCTTTACTCATCTGAGTCTTCCCCTAGAGCAAGTCCCACCTCCTGGAGGAGCCCTCCAGCCCACCTTGGCTTCCAGGTCTCGCCCTCTTCCCAAATAAAGGGAGGGAGACTGGGTCTCAGAAGTGGGACTAGAGGGAAGGATGCTTAAGGAAGAATGGAAATTATTAACACAATGTTACAGGGATCAAGATCAAAATGAATTCTTAGATGAGTGGGACTTAGTCTCAAAGATGTCTGGGGGGTGGGGGGTGGCAAGAAGGTCATCTTCTCGGCCCTCAGTTTCCGCCTTGACAAAGGTAGCTCCAGTTCCTTACGTCCCCTCCCCCTACGTCCAGGGGGAAGAGAAGGATAAGACCTCAGGTTTGGAAATTGATACACACATTATCCGCCAGAAACTGAGTGCCTACCACGTGCCATGCACTTTACACACCTCACCTATTTAATGCTCACACAGCCCATGAAGTAGGTGCCTCATCCCCACTGTACAGATGAGGAAACGGAGGCACAGAAAAATGAAGCAACTGACCCAAGGGACACGGTTTGTAAGTGGTGGATCCAGCATTTGACCCAGTTCTCTCTCACTCTGGAGTCTGAGCTGTTTCCGCCCTAGGCAGCTCCGCTCCCACCCCTCCACCCTCATCCCCACCTCAGGGCGGAGGCTCTCAGCACTTTAGACCCCCTCCACCGGGGTGGGGGGTAGTCTCTGAGAAAATGGGAAGGCATCAGCTTCTTTTTCTAAATGCTCAAGCTCTGGGGATGGTCTGATTTCTGATGTGAGGGGTGTGTCAGGGCAGTCTCCAAGGACATCTCCATGGGATGTGCTATGGTCTGAATGTGTCCCCCAAAATTCATATGTTGAATCTTGCCCCCCAAAGGTGATGGTATCAGGGAGTGGGGTCTTTGAGGTGCTTAAGGCATGGGATTGATGCCTTATGAAAGAGGCTCCAGAGAGCCCCCTAGCCCCTTCCGCCATGTGAGGACACAGTGAGGAGGCACTGGCTACCAACCAGTGAGGGCCTCCGTCAGAACATGACCATGGCAGCGTCATGATCTTGGACTTCCAGTCTCCAGAATTGTGAGAGAGGTCTCTGTTGTTTATAAGCTACCCAGTCTGCCGTATTTGTTATAGCGATTCAAACAGACTAAGACCCGGGGCCTTTTGTGACCAGTGCTAAGTAAATGTGCAATCCACCTTGATGATGTCGCGTGAACTCCATGGTGAGACACACCCTGGCTTCTCCTGAGTGTACCTAGCTTCTGGCATCTTGTCTTATCACCTGTGACCACATGAGGCTGTGTCATGTCGTTATGGCCCACCTTGGCCCGTTCAGCCTCACTCAGGAGATTGGCCCAAATCAGAGGATTCCTGCTTCATGAGATGGCTGGACACTCTCCCACTCCCTGAGCCTTGAGCATAAGGGAACAGAGATCCTAAAACATCACAGATGAGTGGATGCTGGGGCAAGGATGCTCGTAGGACCTGAAAGGAGATAGTGAACCAGGGGTGGAGTGGCCTGGGAGGGGCTGGGCAGGTGGGAGCTTGTCCCCCCCAAGCCAGTTCTGAGCCCTTCTGACTAATGCTGCTCATGGCCACCCAGGGTAGTGTCACAGTTGGAGGGGTGAGGTCCCCTTCCAGCTCCAAATGGGCAGGTGAGTGCCTGGGCACGAGGTGAGTGCTCTGGGGCCTCCTGCCGGCACTTGCAGCCTTCATTTCTCCATCTGGTTTGGGGGTCTGAGGTGCTGTGGCCTCAGACCCCCATTCCTGCCTCTTCACCTGGCTGCCGCTCACACTTTGCTGAAGTAGGTGGCCACCTCCTTGTGTGAAGGCCGGGACCCGCCCCCAGCCCAGCCATTGCCCACCAGTGGCTCCTCCTGGCTCAGCCGCAGGGGTGGTTTGCACTCGTGCCAGCGCGTGAGCAGCCTGTTCGTGGTGCCTTGATCGGTGATGCCGCGCAGCTTCTCCCTCTCCTCGTTGGCACCGTCTGTGGCAGTGGGAGCAGCCGAGCCAGCAGGGACTGCAGCCAGCGCCCCATGGCCGTGACCCAGCTCCAGGTCATGGATCATGACCTCGAAGAACTGCTGGATACAGACCTTGGCAAAGGCCTTGGTGTGCTCCGTGCCTGTCTCATCGAAGAGCTTGTGCTCACTGTCGACGTAGTGGGACCAGTACTTGCTTTTGAGGAAGGCGGCCTGAGTGAAGCAGGGCCGCACAGAGCGCACGACGAATGCCAGCAGTGTGGTCAGCAGCACGAAGGACCAGCCCAGTGACTGCAGGGGAGAGAAGAGAGAGTCAGCTGGGCACTGCCCTCTAGCCTCCCAAACCTGTCCAACCCCCCAAAGCACACTCCATGTCAGGACCTTTAGGGAAAAGAGCACTGACAACAAAGAGCAAATGACAGCACCTCTTGGCCTCCACTTTCTCTTCTGTAAAATGGGCATAGACCTACCCATCTCATGGAAATGAGACCACGTGAGTAAAATGCCCTGTATGTAGATCTGGCACTCAGTACACAGGAGTTAGCTGGGCAGACCCTGGAAATAGGCTGCATGGGTTTGCCTGTCTCCACTACAGGCGTATCCCAGAGATATGGTGGGTTCTGCTCCAGGCCATTACAATAAAGCAAGTATTGCAATAAAGTGAGTCACACGAAGTTTTTGGTTGCCCAATGCATATAAAAGTTATGTTTACACTATGCTGTAGTCTATTAAGTGTAGAATAGCATTATGTATAAAAAACAATATACATACCTTAATTAAAAAATACTTTATTGCTACAAAATGCTAACCATCATTTGAGCCTTCAGTGAGTTATAGTAGTAACATCAAAGATCATTGATCACAGATCACCATAACACATATAATAATGAAAAATCTGAAACATGAGAATAAGCAAAACGCGACACAGAGACACGAAGTGAACAAAAGCTGTCGGAAAAATGGCGCCAATAGACTTGCTCGATGCAGGGTTGCCATGAAACTTCAACTTGTGAAAAATGCAATGTCTACAAAGCCTAATAAAGTGAATTGCAATAAAACGAAGTATGCCTGTCCTTAACGGTTGACTAGGAGCAAAGTGTCTCCCACCTACAAAACGGGGCTGTTGATAGTACCTATCCCATTGGGTTGTTCTGAGGACTAAATGTGATAATAAACTTCGCACAGTGCCTGGTACCTAGTTACTGTTCAGTAACTGTTAGCTACTATTATTAGGCCAACCAGCCCTCAGTAAGCATGCCTCTTCCTTCGGGAAGCCTTCCTTGACCTCCCATAGTGACGCTTCCTCCTCTGAGTCCTGTATCTCTCCTCCGGCTCCTGCTAGTGTCTGCCTTTCAGTCAGCAGCGCTCAGTCAGCGTTTCCTCTGTGTGGGCTCTGAGCTGGGTTCAGGGGTCACAGAGACAAAGTGGACAATTGCTCAAACTCCATGCTGAAGAGCACCGGATGCTTGGGTGCTAGTTCTTTTCTTCCAGTTACACACTGTGGGGAAGGCTGCTCCCCCAGTCTGAGCTTCAGAGTCAACCCCAGCTGCACAGAGAAGCACTCGGCCAGATCAGGATGGGGAAGCAGGGCAACCCAAATGCCTGTAGTGGGGCAGTGGGTTATGGCAGAGTAATCATCAGGTGGGGAGGTGCAGAGCACGTGCTGGGTGAGGAAGTGTGGACCCTGCTCGGCTGGATCTCCTGAAGTTTCAAGTAACGCTGGACAATCTCATTTTCATGGGAAAATTTCTGGGGTTTAGATGATGCCAACTAATTCTAAAATTGAATTTCGAATTCAACCCCTGAAGGCCAAATGAAACATGTCTATAGGCCAGGCAGCCTGCCATCTGGGGGCCCTTTTAGTTTATGAGTTGATGGTTTAAAGGTCAGGTGGAGGGACAGTTGCCCCAGGCCCCGAGGCCTGGGATGACGGACAAGTACCCACAGGAGAGGAGGTGCAGGCTGGGAGGGAAGCAGAGTTCAGATTGTACGCTTGGAGCGTGAGGTTCACATGGGTGCCTGGTGATGACGCAAAACCCACAGGGGAGAGTCCAGGCTGGAGGGGGAGCGGGGGTGTCTGGATTCGCTGGAGCAGGGTGTGCATGTTTCTCCAGGCTTGCAGGGCAGGCCCAGCCCCCTGTCCCCTCCCTGACAGCCTGGGTCCCTGCCTGGGTCTTCCTCCCCACGCACAGTAACTGCAGAGGAGGTCTGAGGGGCAGAGGACGTGGGAGCGAGGCTGAGGGACCTGAGCTCTAGATTTCCCAATCAGTGGGTCCTCCATCCCTTCCTTTGGGGCACATCCCAACAGAGCATCCCCCTCACTCAGGCCTCCCTTCCAGGGGCACCGGCCCCTCAGCTCCCACTCCCTGAGCAGGGAGCACCAGCTGGGGACATTTGCCAGGGAAATGTACCCAAATGGCCCAGCCACACACTGGCCTCACCACTGCCCCGGCCTGGAAGAGGAAATGGATGCAGATTCCCCCAGATTTCCAAACTGGAGCTCAGGGTGGAGGATGAGGGGCTGGTTGAGCAGTTGGGTCCCCTCTGGGGACCTCAGCACAGGGCACAGTGCTCCTTTCCCAGGTGGCACTGACCTGAGGGAAGACACATGGTTCTGCCTTCGGAGGCCCTGGCCTCCTTTGGGGAAATATGCCCCTGCCCTATGGAGCTCCGTCTGAGGAGGGAGACCCAGCCCTGGCTGGGGGCCTACATCTATTTGGGGGAAACATGACCACATCCTGAGGAAGCCCCATTTCGAGATGGGGGATGGGGTCCTTTCCGAGGGACCCGGTCTGTGAGGGGAGACCCAGCCCAAGGCCATCTGGCCCCTTACCTGCGAGACGCAGCACAGGTAGCACACGGCCACCTCGCGGGCCAGCAGCCAGTCGCCGTCACAGACCTCGGGGCAGGGCACCCGGGTCAGCAGGCGGGCGAGCTCGGGCGGGGGCAGGCCGGGGGCCAGACTGCCGTTGCCCAGCATGGTCATGGGCACAGCAGTGCAGAGGGCACAGAGGAAGCACTTGCCACCCAGCAGTGTGACGGCCACCCAGACGACGGGTGCGATGAGGGCGCGCTGAGCCATGGAGCAGAACATGCAGTGCAGCACGGCGGCGTCCTTGGCCCGGTGGCCCGGTGGCCGCTTCCACTCTTCAGCCAGCATGGACACGTTGCTGTTCATGACCAGACCGAGCAGAAAGAGCACCAGAGGTGGCGCCAGCAGAATGCCGGCGCTGTAGGCCATGTTGTAGCCCGGCAGGCAGGGGCAGTTGAAGGCGAAGGCGGAGTACATCTGGGCGCTGGCCAGGGCCATGATGCTGCAGGTGCCGTTCATGAAGGACTCCTGCTTGGACTGCAGGAACTGGAAGATCATCCAGAACTTGTCCATGGTGCCCCGCACGGGGTCTGCCGGCCTCCTCCCACCTCACCGCTGCCTCAGGATGGCCCCTGAGGCCCACTCTGCCCACTGGGTGGGTACTTCATGGCTGAGATGGGCAGAGCTCAGGGCGGAGGCTGAGGCCACTGTCTCTTTGAGGAACCTTCTAAGTCAGGTGCTGGCCGAGAGGGCACAGGTTGGCCAATCCCATGGGTGCAGCCAGGGTGCTGCCCCTCCCTGCCCCGCCCCTGCTGGGTTTCTCTCTCTCCACGGCTGGCTCTGGCACTGGGAAACCACGAGGACCATGCCTGATGGGGACCAGTTCTCTGTGGGCTGGGAGGAGGGCAGGGAAGGAGGCTCAGACCTGTCCGGGAAGACACTGTCTCCAGCAGGGTTGAGGTTTGGGAGAAACTAGGGATGCTGCAGAGGCCTGAGCTTCTGGACCTTGTCCCCTGGGCTCCTAGGAAGCATGTCGCCCTCCTTCTGCCCTTCTCATTGGGTCTTTCCTCCATGCTGTGTCAGGATCCAAGAGGGCTCCTCCATCTGCTCAGACAAGGATGGTATGATGATGTAGCGATAGCAGTGGTGGTGGTGGCTATAATGGGGTGATAATGGTGGTGGGGATGGTGTTAATGGTGATGGTGGTGGTGATGGCAGTTATGATGGTGATAGCGGTCACAGTGGGGATGGGGATGGTGGTGGAGATAGTGCTAAATGAATAAAGTAAAAAGCCCTAAATTTGGAGTCAGTGGACTTGGATCTGAGAGGGTGCTGGGTCCCCTCTCTGCCAGGCAGAGAGCTATAAGCATAACGCAGATGCTTTTATGTCCTGTCTGCTTGTGTCTCGGTGGGTGTGTCTGTGTCTTTGTGGATTACAGATGAAAAATCCTTTCCTGGCTCTACCTCCTACCTCTACTCCGCCAGATCAAAAAATAAAGGAGTGGGCGGTAGGGTTTCAGGCCTGGGGCTGGGGACTCCAGAGTGTCTGCAGGAACCAAGGCAGGGACCCCTCCACCAGCATAGAAAAGTGGAAAGGGGCTTAAAGGGCTCCCTTTGATGTCGCCAGCTCTCTCAGAAGAGTGGGTCAGATCCAGCTCCAGCCAGATGGCTTCTGTCTGGGGCAAGAGGGTGAGGTTGGGGCTGCTAAGGCTGAGCGAGAGCCTGGGCAGGGCAGCTCCCTGGGACCCTCAGATCTGTGTGCCCCTGTGTGTGTGTGTGTGTGAACTTGCTGTGGCTTTGGGCTTCAGTGTTTGTGGCTCTGTGGTGTGTGAGTGTAGCTGTAACCAAGCAGGGTCCTGTGGGGCCTTCCTGGGACAGACCTCCCCCCTACCAGCCCCAACCCATGTCCTCCACCTGCCTCTTGTTTGTAGCAAAGCTTTCATCTCCCAGGCCTCCCCTGAGACTCAGAAGGCTGGCTTAAGAGTTAATGGTTAGGAAACATGAAGATGTAAAAACAAAGACTAGCTGTTGTGCTAGGAAACTTGTAGGAGTTTAGATGACAGACCAGCCACAGAGCAGAGGCACAGAACTCCCAGTTCCCTGAAGACACAGATAAAGGTGTGACACACGTTCCTAAATTCTTTTTACAGGAAGCCGACCCCTGCCAGATGAAGGCTGCTGAATCAAGCAGATGTTCCTTTCCCATCAACACTTGTCCCCCTAGTATTGGCCTTTTGAGTGGTGAGCAGCAGAACTTGGGTTCAGTACTGGCCTCATCCTCTTACGTAACCATGTGAGTGGTCTTTGTGTCTGTGTGTCTCTGTGTTACTGACAAGAACTGGCACTGACCGGGGCTTCCCCTGGGTCAGGCCTTATGCCGGCACTCCACATGCATCACCTCATGGGATCATCCTACAACGCCATGGGGTAGGTTTTATTGTCCCCATTTCACAGAGGTTGAGACTGAGGCTCAGGGAGGTTAAGTGACAAGTGTAGGGTTCAGAACAGACCTCCCCAAGACGTGATACTTTGGCATGTGGGTTATTTTGAGCTAAAGGCAGTAGAGACCCTGTGGGCTCGAGAGAAACTACTGCTCCTCCCTTAACTAACTACAGGAATTTAAATTGGGGATTTTTCCCAGAGAAAGAGTTATTCCCAGAGGTAAATTTTATCTAAGTGGCACCGTCTATATGGCAGGGCAAACACCTAATTACCGAACATCTGCTCATCTTCTTGTGAAACCGTACCTCATAGAGTTAATGAAAGCTGATGGCTAGCTAAGAGGAATTCTTGAGCTTGTCTTTCAGAGCAATAGACAGGGGAACAGCTTGTAAAAACCCCTCTGCTTGTAAGCTGCCTTCACTGACTAAGCTTGCTTTAGTTATTTTTTCTGTCTTTCCCTTTTTTCCTCTTTAATTGCATACCTTCCCAGCTTCACGTAACCCGACTGTCTTACAGGAACTTGGAGCCAGTTCTTGTCCAGTGCAAGCCAGCTAAGGCTGGTTGGGACCACCAACCCTAAAACTGGGTCTACAGAGGTGTATGATGAATGGCCTTTTGACGTCAGAGGACTGGAAAACTTTACCCCCAGATCACGCTAAGTGCCTGTATACTTGAATATGCAGAAGCATGTAACCCAGATACACCTGTGCAGAACACCAGCTACCTCATGTTTTTCCTGCCTCCAATCACCTTTCCCCATGCCAAGCCCACCTGCTTGTTCCATTGCTATCCCAACCCCCTCGCCTTGGGGGAGGCGGATCTGAGGCTTGTTCGGCCATCTCCTCAATTGCCTTCCTGTGAACAAACGCTTCCTCTGCCGCAAATCTTGGCATCTCAGAGTTTGGTTTGCTGTGTGTTGGGTAAACAGACCAGCTTTGGTAACACTTATCGTCCTGTGAATGAGCCTCCTGCCCTTGGAAGCCCCAGGCCCCTAACCTACTCCCTAGCTCAGGATGGCGTAAGTACCGCAGTTTACCTTTCTGTCTCTGACACTCTCATGTATGTGAGACTCCCATACGTACGAAATTAGATTTCCTCCTGTTTACCTGCCTTGTTTCAATTTAATTCTTAAACAAGCCAGAAGATCCTAGAAGGGTAGAGGAAAGTTTTCCTTCCCAGCACCAGCTAAAAGTTACACAACTTGTAGGTGAAAGAGTGGGATTTGAACCCAGACCAGGTGGGAGTTGGGGGTAGGAGGGTGGGTGGAGGAGGAGGCAGGGAAGTGTGTTTTGGTTTTAGTTTTTTGCCTTTCTCCTCCAGCTGGATGAGGTTCTCCTGCTCTACAAGTCTGGGTAGAAATGCTAGCGTGTCACAAGCAGGATACAGGTGGGGAAGTATATTGCTCCCCTTAGCCCTCAACCTGGGCCTTGGGTAACTGGAGCATCCAGGCTGGTGGCCCCTGGAGGACCCTGTTGGGGACTCCCAAGGGGCACAGCCACAGGTGGAGAGCAGGACGAGAGAGACCCAGCAAATGAGGCCAGGAGTCCAGGAGGAGTGTGGCTCCAAAAGGCTGTCTGGAATCTCTGTATTCCATCTATAGTGGACGCGGCTCCTGTTTGTAGCCGATGTGCCCTTTTCATGGTGCCCAAATTGGCTTCAGGTGTCTGCTCTAACCACATATACACTCTGCAAAATACGTGGGAAAAAACAGCTTGATTGGATTCTAAACCCGTTATTCTCATTATCACTAGAATTTTGATTACAGTTATTTTTTAATTAATTAATTAATTACTTTTGGGCTGCATTGGGTTTTGTTGCTGCGTGCCGGCTTTCTTTTTAGTTGCGGCGAGCGAGGGCTACTCTTCGTTGTGGTGCGTAGGCCTCTCATTAAGGTGGCTTCTCTTGTTGCAGAGCACGGGCTCTAGGCACCTGGGCTTCAGTAGTTGTGGCATGAGGGCTCAGTAGTTGTGGCTCGTGGGCTCTAGAGCACAGGCTCAGTAGTGGCACACGGGCTTAGTTGCTCCGCGGCATGTGGGATCTTCCTGGACCAGGGCTCGAACCGATTCTTGACCACGGTGCCACCAAGGAAGTCCCTATAATGATGTCTATACCCATCTCTGTCCCTCTAGTAGACAGTGAGCTCCTTGATGGTGGGGCGTATCATCTGTGTATCCTCTCTTCCCTACGCCCTGGCATAGTGCTTTCTATGCAGTAGGCACCTATAAGTGCTCAGTGTAAGGCGGCAAGAGTATAGATTGCCGTCAGTGGCTTTTCACTGGTCCAGATGCTGCTTCCTTGCAGCCCAAGGTAGGGGCCCTGAGCCTCCTTTCCCTGGGCTGGAGTTCACCCCTGCTGACTGGACCATGTCCAAGGTCTCCCTCCTCCCTTCCCCCACTTCCCCCAATCCCTGCTAACACTTTGCCTAAATCTTTCCCCACCCCAGTACTATTTCAGACATTTACATGGCCTGACCACAGCAGGATGGGAGGGGAAATGCTGAGCTGCAGGGATTGTCCATCCTACAAGGTCCCTTGGCAAGCACCCAGGAGAACAGAGATTGCCCGATATGGAGGGGGTTGGGCTCCAGGAGGGCATCCAGGGGCCCCTGTGCTGCCCCCATGCCCTGAGGACCAGAAAAGCGTGGGGTGAACCCAAGTCTGTGCATGTTTGTGGCCACCAAGCACAATAACAGGATGCGTGTGTGTGTGTGTGTGTGTGTGTGTGTGTCTGGTGAGTCATCAGGGAGGGGCAGAGACCCAGAGGAGCTCACAGGCTAGATCTCCCCCAATGCTTCCGGTTTGGGCTGCTAGAGCTTGAGTGGCAGTTCTTCCAGCAAGATTTAACCCTGGTGTTTCAAGGGTCTTCATCCCTGAGTCAGACCCCACAACCACACTTGGCCCAGAGGTTCTTTTTTTTTTTTTGTGGTACGCGGGCCTCTCACTGTTGTGGCCTCTCCCGTTGTGGAGCACAGGCTCCGGACGCGCAGGCTCAGCGGCCATGGCCCACTGGCCCAGCTTCTCCGCGGCATGTGGGATCCTTCTGGACCGGGGCACAAACCCGTGTCCCTTGCATCGGCAGGCGGACTCTCAACCACTGCGCCACCAGGGAAGCCCGGCCCAGACATTCTTAAACACTGGCATCTGCAGAGCCACCTGGGGTTCCTGTTCAGTGTGGAGATGTCTAGGGCTGCTTAGATACCTAATTTGTACCCTGATTTGCAGATCTGGTCCATACACTGTATCCCTGGGGAAATCCTTACCAGGATGCCAGCTTCTTGCTGACGGCAGTGGGTAGACACCCCTCGAATGCCTGGTGAACGAGGCAGCCTTAGAAAGAGAGGCTAAGCTCGGGGTCAGGCTGCAGGTGGTAGGGAGGGTGGTGAGTAGAGGGGTGAGGCAGGAAGCATGTGCTAGCTGGAGGTGAGCAGAAGGCTGGGCTGAAAATGCAACAGCATCTTAAAGGGCTGCTCAGCCTTACTGGGCTAGGAGTAGAATTGCTGGGACTTGGGAAGATGGGAGCTGGAAGGGTCAGCCCCCTTGACATTCAAAAACAGAAAAATCCCCTTGCCAGGAATATATAGAACAATTCATCAGCAGTAGTCAGCAAGAGGCACTCATTAGTACTTTTAAGAGGAACTCAGCAAGCAGGGCTCGCTCAGAGAATCTTGCTGGAGGCTGCAGGAAGCCCAACCAGAGCACTGAAAACAAATACACACACCAACAGTCTAGAGGGGAGACTGACGTAGTAGCTCAGAGCAGACTCTAGAGCCGACGTCCTGGGATAAAGTTCCAGCTCTTACATGGGTTACCTCAGGCAGCTTAACCTTTTATGCCTCAGTTTTCTCCTCGAAAAAATGGGACAAATAATCATCCTACTTCATTAGATTATCATAAAGATTAAATGAATTATATATAGAATGGAATAATGACTGGCACATACTAAGCACCATACAAGCATGTGCTATTGTCGTCATTATTATTTTAAATGTAGAATCTGGACATCTAGGACCCAGAACCCATGGCAGATCTATTTAGACTCTTGCTACTCAACATTTGGTTCACTGCCCAGAAGCATCAGTATCACCTGGGAGCTTGTTAGCAATGCAGTCTTAGCCCCAGTCCTGGGTAGACTGCATCAGAATCTGCATTTACCAAGAGCCCAGGTGAACACACTGAAGGTCGTGAAGCGCAGCTGTAGAGCACACAGGGGGCCACACGCAGAAACTCGGCCAGAGACTGGGCTATTTTGGGGAAGGAGGCCAAGAGGGGTTAGGTTGCCCTGCCTTGGGCTCCCCATAGCCTGGAAAGCCCTCAGACCCTTGTCAGAGCGGGCATTTTACGTGGGGACATGGCCAGGGTCCTTACACGTCGGTGTGCTGGGGCGGCCTGGTGCCTGGGGCCACCCCCCCCCCCCCCCCCC
>NW_020185331.1:6062133-6080076 GCF_003031525.2 Neophocaena asiaeorientalis asiaeorientalis
GAGTCCAGGAGATGCTGTGAGGTCAAGTGGTGGTTTGCTGGAGTACCAGGTGCTCAGGCGGTGGTCCACCTGCTCCTGACTGGAGACTGCGCGCGGGTGGGCTTTCCCGCTTCCACCGTCCAGGCCCCCGTGGGGCTCAGCATCTCAGGGGTCTCCGGACCCCTGCCCGCGGAGTCCCGGGGCAGCCCCCGTGCCCGCATCTCGCTCTGCATGCTGGCGAAGAAGTGCAGCACACAGCGGTGTGCGAAGCCCCGCGCATGCTCACAGCATGTCTTGTCGAAGAGCTTCTGCTCCAGGTCCACGTAGTTGCTCCAGTATCTGCGCTGCATGAGGACTGTCTGGTCGAAGCAGGGCCTCAAACAGTGGGCCAGGAAGGCCACGACGATCAGCTGCAGGGTGATACCCCAGCCGATGGCCTGGAGGGTGGGGAGCGCGAGGTTGAGCGTGGCGGGACACAGATATTGTACAATGTGGCAAGGATGTTCCAAAGTCTCTCCCTTTGTTTATCCCTTGCATCCTTTTCCAAATCTATCCATCTTCCCACTAAGTCATCCATCCTACCAACCACCTCCATCTGTCCTTCCTCCCATTTATTCTTTCATCCTTGCATCCATTTTCTATCCAACGATCTCTCCACCCATCTAGGCATCCATCCTCTTATCTGACTGTATATCTATTGTCTTTCTATCCAGCTAACCTCTCAACCATGCTTCCATCTGTCCATCATCCTCCTTCCTATCCAGCCATCTAGCCTCCCATCCATTCATGTTCCCATACTCTCATCCTTCCTTCCTTTTATCTATCCAACCATCCATCCACCTGCCATTCATCCCTCCAACTTTCCTCCTGAAGGGAACAAGAATATGTCGCCCCAAAATATGCCTCTTTGACATAAAAATTACTTTGAGCTGAAGACAATTAAGAAGGAGCATCTCCCCTTCTGCCTGAAGGCAGGATGTAAATTCCCCTTTTGCTGGAGACAGACTCTCATCAGCCCAGAGACAGCAGCAGAGGAATCCGCAAACAAACCTTACTCCATTCGTTTCCTCCCATGTATTTATTTACCTTCCCACAGGTTCCACCCTTGGAAGCATAAAGCTGCTTTCCCTCGTGCTGACATTTCTCTGCAATGGTATTGCTCATGGCTGAAGATGCTATATAAGCATACTTCTAAGCCACTGCTTTGAGTGACCCTGTCTTCTTTTTTTTTTTTTGAGTTACTCTTTGTTTTAGGTTTCTCCTGCATGATGATCACTGCACACAATAATAAACTGTTTGTTTTCCTCCTGTTAATCTGTCTTTTTGTTAGTCTCAGCTGAAAACCCAAGGCGGGTGGAGGTCAAGTTTTGCCTCCTTTGCACTCCCATCCATTCCTCCGTCCATCCACCCATCATCTTTCATCTTTTTATTCGGTTCTTCATCTGTGCTTATATATGTGTATCCATCCCATCTATGCATCCATCCATCCTATATTTTGGGGAAGACACTGAGGACTCAGTCTTTGCTCGCACAGAGCTCACACTTTAGTGGAAGATACAATGAAATCGGTGATGAATGACTAAGCACTACGTTGAGGGATGTATCGGGGGTTGTGGGAAATCAGAGGGGCGATACCCAACCTGAACCTGAGGGCTCAGATGACAGTGCGGCTGAGGCTGAGACCTGAAGGATGGCAATAGTTTACAGGATGTGAACAGGGAATACTGTTCCAGGCCAAGCGTGAGGAGAAGCTGGAAGCAGTTCTCTGAGGCTGGAGACCCCACCTGGCCAGCCCCTCGCCCTCCCCTCTGCCCAGCCAAAGGTATTGAGACATCGCTTAAGACCCGAGCAACCGTGTGGACTTGGAGCAGAGATATCACTCCTCTAAACCACAAAGACATATTTGAATCTTTATCATTTGCAGATGTGATTGACAAAGCTCTCTCATTTGGCCTCTTACAAGGTCCTCCCTCCCCCCACTCCAAATTTAAAATACTTGTGTGAGTATTTTACCTGGAGGGGCATTTAGTGTGACTGATCATTTACAGCTGAGTCAGGACTTAAACCCTGGTCTGACTGAGAATTCTACACTCTTTCCAGGGAACTAGTGAGAGCCTACAGTGTTTACATCCATAGGAGACATCAAGGTGAGGAGACCAGACCTCCATTTACTTGGCAGGAGAAACTGAGGCCCAGAGCGGGAGGGACATGGCCAAGGTCACAGTCTGAAGCAGAACCAAGTGTCTCCTGAGCACTGGTCCTCTCTCTGCCACTCCACGGGCCTGCATCTGCCACAAGCCTGTCCTGGCACCCCAAAGTGCTGGGTTGTAGCTCCAGTGATGTTCTGCATGTGGTGGGTTCATGTAAACACTTTTGGGGGGGGACACAGCCCAGGCTGGGCTCTCGGAGTGGTGGAGGTGGAATCTTCAGCCTGGGCTGGGGATGGGGCTGGGGTTTGTCCCCAGGATAATGGATTCTGTGCCCTGTGGGGAGCCGGACATCTGGGGAGCCTGCATTGTAGGGAGGTGGATGAGAGGGTTTGGAGGAATGACACTTCAGATCCCTGCCCGGCCTCTTACAAACTGTGACTTTGGCCTTGTGAACTAAACTCTCAGAGCCTCAGTTTCCTCATCTGCAAAATGGGATGATCATGATTGCATCCACCTCATAGGACTGTCTTGAGAATCGAAGTAACGCATGTGAAATGCTTAACACAGTGCCTGACACATACGTGCTTAATAAATGGTAATTAGTATCGTATTTCTGAGGAGTGAGCGGAATGTGTGTATGGGGTGGTGGCAGGGTAGAGCAGTCTATCTCCAGTGTTTTCCTGCCATCCAACTTGGGGATGAGTCTAGTGGACTCCCGGAGGGTACGAGCACCTGGCATCCAGCCTGGGGTGAGTCAGCATTGATGGCGGAGTCCCCACTTCCTAAGGCCCAACACTGTCCTGTGTGTGAGTCACACTCCTGATCCCCCCAGGGACCACATGGTCCATGGTTGTGCCTGCGGCATTGGGAGGGGCCTCAGGAAACCATTTGTACCTCCAGGCCCCTCGAAACCAATGCAGGACATTTCCTAGGGCTGGGAGAGGACCACCTGAATTACCTGTGACAGGCACCGCAGGTAGAGAGACACTGCCTTCTGAGCGGGGCTGTCCCTGACCAGCTCATCTTCCTTGCAGGGCACCTTGGCCAGAAAGAGCTGCACCTGGCTGGGGGTCATGTTGGCAAAGTCTAGAAACTTGTCAGGGTCCACGGAGCTGCTGAAGACACACACGAAGCAGTTCCCATCGAGGAGAGCCAGCAGGATCCAGACAAGGGGGCGGCCAGTGCTCTCTAGAGCACAGAGGAGAACATATACCTGGGAGCAGAGGAAGGAAGGGGGCACAAAGGGCAGCCGGAATTCAGCTGCAGCAGGAAGGCTACAGGGGAGATGCAGGGATGGACTTCCCGGGAGGAGGGATATCCCAGGTGTGATTACACCAAAGGAAGGGCTACAGGTCCGAGCAGCAGAGGATAGGGAAGAAGCAGTGCTGAGCGTCCCGGGAGTCTCAGGACCGGAACACGGGGGAGCTGGTATTCTTCCTGCTCTAGCTTTGTAGCAGACTCTGTTGGTGCCCTGTCCCGGCCAGAAGCATCTAGAGCTTTGGTGGGTGGTTCCTATTCATATGGAGGGCCTGAGAGCTTCTGACCTCAACCACTTGCATGGCTCTGCCTGGGACTTTGGAGGAGTTTCTGCTCCCAGAGGTGCAGGCTGGAAGCGCTGGAGGATCATGTTCCCAAATCAACCTTCAATCCAAGAGGGCAGGGCCTGGTGGATAAGAACCCCAGCTTCCAGGATCCTCGGTGGGACGATTCTGAGGTGTGTTCTATCCACTTTCTTAGAGGGTCCCGTTCCCAAATCAACCTTCAATCCAAGAGGGCAGGGCCTGGTGGATAAGAACCCCAGCTTCCAGGATCCTCGGTGGGACGATTCTGAGGTGTGTTCTATCCACTTTCTTAGAGGGTCCCCAGAAGGACTGAGCCCAAGTTGCCTACATATTATCACATTCTTTCCAGAGGCTGCTTTTGGGAGGACCCTAAACTAAGAGGGTCCCGTGGAATAACCCTCCCAGAGACAGCACCTTAAACACCTCTCCGCAGTGTCTGGGAGCCGCCCTCTGACTGTCCCCAGGTGCCGCTTTTGACCCACTCTGCCCGTCTAGTGGCCTGGGTTGGGTGTTGGTCACAGGACAGGAGCCCAGTGGAGCTGTACCCACTAGACCCCAGAGGAAAAGGTAAAGGGCATGCTTAGTGAATGTGACCCTCCCTGCGTGGCTGAATCACAGGGAGCTTGGAACCGCTGGGGAACATGAAACAGGTCGCTTGTGCACAGAATGCAGAGGTTTTTAACTTGGGTTGTACACAAAACATAAGATGGTGTGTGCTGGCTGGGTGTGTGTGTGTGCATGGCCAACGAATTATAAATACGTTGTAGGCAGGGGCGGATCCAGCATTTTCTATGGGGGCAATGTGGTTAGAAGGTGGAACCCAGGACTTGTTATGAAGTTACATTACATACCCTTGAGAACACCTCAGTTGTCCATATCAAAGAATAGGGGAGAGGAGGAGATCGTGAGTGAGCTAAAACCCACCAAGCCCCTCCTGCCACTGCCCATGGATCTAGAGCACTTATTTTGTCTAAAACAGGGCAGCAGTTCTGGCTTGGGCTGTGTTTGAATCTGAGCCTCTTCTTTGCTGTGGGAGCTCAGCCTAGTGAATCACCCTCTCTGTGCCTCAGGTCCCCCATCCTTAAAAATGGATCCAAGACGGGAGCCAACCCAGGGCCGAGGTGAGAATTCATAGGCGGTGCACACACAGCACTGGGCACAGAGCTTGGCTCCCTGTGGGCCGGGGAGCATTACGAATCGCTAAACTCAATGAGCTGATCAGGGCACCAACCAGGTGCGAGGCTCTGAGGACACTGTGACACAGCAGGTGAGGTCCTTGCCCTCGGGGAGCTTGCAGGAGAGGGGATGCAGCCTTCAAGCCAATGATGCCTCTCGTACGGCAACACGGCTGTGCACGTCATGGGATGGTCCTTCATGCATGTGGGGAGTTATAATCCATGGCCAGCATGACAGATGTGACCTGGATAATTCTTGGGAATCCTGTATCATTCATGCGTCTCCAGCACTGGGCATGGAAAGGTGACAGATGACAGGATCAGAAATATCTGTTTCCAGAGTAGAAACTGGCAGATCGGTCTCTGTGAACTGATGATGTCTTGGTATCATTTCCTAGGGGAAATGAGGATGCCTATGGGGGTGGGTGGGGGAGTTCTGACAATACCCACGGGGGTCACTGGGATTTTGGCACCTGGCAGTGACTGTGTGGTTGGGAGAGCCCCTGACAATGCCCACGGGGACCTGGGTGGCGAGGGACCGCACCTGCCGATGCCTGGGTCCTTCCTTCGGTGCCCCGCAGGCCGGCGCCTCTCCTCCACCATCACCGCGGACTGCCGGTTGGCCAGGAGGCTGCAGAGGAAAAGGGCGGCTGGGGGCGTGAGCAGCTGGCCCAGGCCATAGAGGGCATTGTAGCGCGCCAGGCAGGGGCAGTTGAAGTCGAAGGAGGAGCACAGCTTGATTGTGACCGCGGCCAGCAGCAGGCAGATGCCGTTCAACACCGACTCGGAGCTGGACTGGAAGTGCTGGAGGAGCGCGCGGAATTTATCCGTGGCCGGGCCTGGGTAGAGGGCAGCTGCGGGTGGGGTGGCGGGCGGGGAGGTTTCAGCTGCCTTCCTGGTCAATGCCAGCCCCGCTGGGGGCGAGCCCGGGGCTGCGGGAGGTTCTTCCTAGGGCCTGAGGGGACAAGGAGGAGGCGGGGTCTAGCCAAGGAGTGTAGGGCAGAGCAGGCTCTCTCCACCAAGGCCCCCTGGCCAGCCCGACTGCCCCCCACTGCTACTCCCCTCCTCTCTGGGGGGATGAGTCACTGCTCTGTGACCAGCCAGCCCAAAGCACCTCTAGGCAGATGGTCCCCACCCTGTTCCTCCATCCCTCCCCTCTTCAGGACTGTGATACTGATGCCTGACAGCTGCTGGGGCTTCCCGTGGGGGGACAGGCAAATTCTGGGTGTGGTAAGACCACGGCACTGATGGAGCCAATTACATTTTCTTGTCTTGGTTTAAAACATGACTTGGGGCTTCCCTAGTGGTTGAGTGGTTGAGAGTCTGCCTGCCAATGCAGGGGACACGGGTTCGTGTCCCGGTCCAGGAAGTGGGCCCGTGAGCCATGGCCACTGAGCCTGCGCGTCCGGAGCCTGTGCTCCGCAACGGGAGAGGCCAAAACGGTGAGAGGCCCCCGTACCGCAAAAAAAAACCCCAAAAAACAAAAAACCCATGATTTGACTCAGCTGAGCCCAGGGAGATTTCACGTTGGCTTTCATGCTGGGAGGAACCACCAGGGGCGCCTTACCCTGCCCGAAGCCTTCCCGGAAGTCTCTTGAGGAGAGTTTAAACCATGTTTCAGTGTTTGCCAGGGTCGTGGAACGGAAGGGCTTCCAGACAGAGAGTACCGTCTGGACAAGGGCATGAAGGTGAGAAGCAGCCAGGTGTGGGTAGGCAGTTTGGGGTTGCTTGAATGTAGTGTCAGACAGCGGGTGTCGGGAGAGGGCACAGGGGGTGCTCATGGGTGCCTGCACCCCTTTCCTCCACTTTATTCTGCTGCCCTTCAGCTCTGGCCACGGAATGGCCCAGGTCTCCCTAAAGCGCAGCTCCCACTACATCACTCTTGCGCTCAGGTGTGACCAGGGCCCCCTCAGCTTCCTTAGCCTGGCGTTCAAGGCCCTCCTAGCCATACCCAGACATGTCCATGCCTCTGCTGACGCATCCTCCCCGCTGGAGAACCCGTGCCGCTTCCTCCCACCTGCTCTTCAAGAGGCAACTCCGATGCAGCTCTTTCACCGAGATGCCCCTGGTGACCTCAGCTCTGTGGGAACCTCTCCTCTCGCTTGGCCCTTGGAAAGGCCGCCCCAGCCTGCTGCTCCTCTCGCCCAGGTGTGGAGCTGGATCTCCCAGCTAGGACGGGCCCTGCACCCACAGCTGCCCGTCCCTGCAGCCCCCAGCAGGGTGCCAGGCAGACTGCACGGGTGGTAGATGTTTGTTCCCTGTGACGTTGACACTCAGACCCCCTTTTTGCGTCTCTAGCTCTATCCTCTCTGCCCACTCCTTGACCTGTACCTGCCTCCCTGTCTGCTCCTAGGAGGTGAATGGAATGTAGGTCCTGCTCTTATCTCTGTCTCTCTCTTATCCTGTCCCTCTTTCCATCTCTAACTCTACTTTTCTCTGTGTGTGTGACCCCCTGTGTCCTTCATTGTGTGTTTCTGAGTCTTTCTGTGCGTCCCTCTGTCTCTGTCCCTCTCTCTGTGCTGTGGCCTCTTCCTGTCTATCTTTCCCTCCTCTCACCTGCGGCCCGCCCTGTAGCACCCTTGTCTTACTGGCCCCCGGTCCTGACACCGGCAGCCTGATGTGGGGAGAGGAGTGGAAGCAGCCACAGGAGCCCAGGCTCCATTCCTGGGTCACAGATCCATGGGCTTGGCCTGGAGCCTGGGCTGGGGGCGGGTGAGGCTCAGGTTCCTCCTCAATCTCCATCCCTCTGGCTCCCTCACTCCTAGCCCAGCGCTACCCTTGAACAAAGGAAAACCTCAGGGACTGGGATGGCCTTGACCCTACTGGCCCCTGCCCTGCTCCATCCAGCCTGGGCCAGTGGGCATGTGGGACTCCCAGGGATGCCATCAGCAATTCCTCAGACCCCGGGTCCTCACAGTCATGAGTGCCACTCCCCACCCCCATCCCTCTGGAGCATGTGAGGTAAGCATCCTTCTGAATCCCTTCCGGCGCAGAGGCCCAGCCATGCCCTCCGGTCTCCACGGAGCCTGCCCTGACCGCAGCAGCTGCACGGATCACCCCTCTTCCCGCACGCTCAAACTTTTAGAAAATGGAAATGTCGGCATCTTTTTTTTCTGATTAAACACACCATTATGAAATACTAAAAATATCTAATATAAACGTATATAAAATATAATATACTAGATAAAATATCTAATATAAAATATATATTATATATATGTAATATTATATATATTATATTAATATATATATTAGATAAAATATCTAATATAAAAATATATATTGACTGCAACCCCCCAAGTCTCCCTGTCACTGCATCAGTGTGTGTCCTTCCAAACTTGTTGCTGCCCACACGGGCACGTGCTGGCTGGCCCGCCTGGGAATCCTCGGGAAACAGCCAGGGACGCTGTGAGCGAAGCACTGGGTGCCCTGCTCACCCAGGAGCCCTGGGGTTGCTGGGGGAGAGGCAGCTCAGGCTGCCTCTGGGACTCCCATCTGAGGCCAGTCTCTCTCTTCTCTTAACCTTCATGACACAGGGCTCACTGTGTTTCTGTTTCTCTGAGAGATGACAGCCCAGCAGCTTGAGGGACCTGTGGGATCTGCAAATGAATTTTGTGTAGATCATTTAGCCTGTATTTTAAGTCAGACCATCCCCAATATGTCCTGCAAACTTCCTAAGTATCTGTGCAGTCTCCACTTCCGATGAGGTAGCCACAGACGGAAACCCGGGTCTTATATCTTATTTGTATCTTACCCAGTCCGTGTGCTAGTCCAGGTCCTGTGAAACAGGATGACCTGTGTGAGGGAAAGTGGGGAAGGAGTGGGAGAGGGCGGGAGCGCCGTCAGAGTCAGCGAGTGTGGCTCTGCGGGGAGGAGAGGCGAGGGCATAATGTCGAAGCCCTTCAAGCCGCTCTCTGTCCTGGTCTCCTAGCTAGCAGAGAACCACCAGGACCAGCACAGCCCTGGCGCGGGTCCTGGAGAGGCAGGCTGTTTGTCCGAGAGGTCACACAGCCTGGTGGGGACAGGCCCAGGAAGGATGTGCTCCTCCTCTGTGCCTTCCAGCCCTAGTCACCCTCTGGGCTGCTGCCAGGAAACAGAGCTGTCCCGCCCAAGACCCTGCTTCTCAACCCTGAACCCCAGCGCTGGGCCCCCCACCAAGCACGGAGGGGAGAGAAATGGGCTGGGAGGGTCTGAGCACCCCTGTCTCCCATTCTACTCTCAGGGAGGGGAGGGTGGCCAAAGGGCCCCCAGCTGCTTCTAACCTAGGGATTTTTCCGGAAGAGAATGGACAGTGTTTCTGAGGGAACACTGCAGGAAACTGGGACAAGGTCTCTCCCAGGCCAGCCTGTTCACAGCTCCAACCTCTGGGAGGCGAGATGGCCCTGCCAGGTCAGCCTGGGTCGTGTGACTGCACTGGCCCTTGCTGGGTATTTACTGGAAAACATTCAAGCAAAGAAGAAGGCAAGAAGGAAGCCCACCACGACTTAAAGGGCTATTACCTCTCGGGGTGAGCAGGTGCCTTTACATTAAGCAAAAATTCTGTATTTTCTAAATTGCCTATTTTATAATAATGATTTTTAAAATTTCCCAGTAAAAATCATAAGTATTTTTACTGGAAAAACTCACAGGGATTAAGGGACAAGGCAAAAGGAAGGAAGATCGTCTTTTGTTGCCCAGAGGCCGGGCCTGATATACAAGGAGAGGCAGAAATCGAAGAAAAATAGGAGAAAGGTTTATGTTACTCATGTGTGTGGAAAGAATATTCACTTGTAGATCTGCTGCAGAGTAATGCCTCAGATCAGATTTTCTCAACTGCCTACCCTACCTCGGGGCTCTGCAGCTGTGTTCTTCCAGATCTTTTCATTCTGGGAAAATTTTTAAATATCAGACTTTCATTTTAATGCTGACTTAAATTAAATCTATTTAGCAGTTTTAAACACGTGTTAACTTGCAATTGGAACATCTTTATACAGCAAGTCTTTGGTTTCTTTTTTTCTCAACTGAGGGTCTTGGAGATATATTCTTGGGGGGTCCTCCATATTTTTATTTCCTTCGAAAGGAATCTGGGTATTTGAGAGATACTGGCTTGACTGTTCTTGGAATTCCTGTGATGGAGAGGGCTCCTTAGGACAGGGTGCCCCCTACTGGAGGAGTCAGTGTGTCCGTTGTGTGTGTGTGTGTGTGTATGTGTGCGGTGAGTATGTGTGTGTGGTGAGTGTGTGTGTGGTGTGTAGTGTGTGTGTCCTCAGAAGTACAGGCGTGGCTGTGTTTCTTCTTTCTGTATAGAGAACACACTCTCCCCTGGGGTTTCTTCAGAAGGAAGACACTGGATGCGTGTCCCACTTCTCTCTCAGGACTGGGAGGCTATTGTTGCCTCGCATCTCAGAGCTGTGGGGCCCTCTCTGTCCCCGACAGACCTGCCTCTCTTCTACCAAATGACAGAGGCCTCTGTGGGATCCAGGGGACAGGCCTTTCTGGTCTTCTCGGGCAGACCTGGCTGAAAGCAACATGGCACTTCTGTGGGCTCCGCTCTGGTGACTGTGTAGAGCCACATGGCCTCTGAGGGACTGAAAGGAGAATGAAAATAAAGGGGGGAACTCTGACACATGGCATTAGAACAACTGGCTAATCATTTGGGAAAATGGAGGTGAATTTCTTCACAATCAGAGACTAGGGAAGGCCTTTGTGATCAGAGCACAGAATTCAGTAGCTGTGAAGGAGAAGATGGATGAAGTGGGCCTCATAACTTCTGTGGGCAAAATGCCAATCAGCCAAGTGAAAATAACAAAAAACGGGAAAAGAGCATTTTCCACACACAAGCCACACAAAGCCCTATTTCCTTAATTTGCAGAGGAATCAATACAAATCAATAAAAAAAAGATGATCAATCCTGTGAGAAAATGGGCAAAGGATGTGAACAGGCTGTTCACAGAAAGGGGAGGGCACACGGCCCCAAATCCTGTGAGGACTGTAGCCCTCATTCTTAATTAAATATGTATCTGAACAAGCAGGTGCCTTTTTAAACTAAGTTTTCAGAAACTAAAAGATAGATATTACCCAATGTTGATGAGGGCTTAGGGAAATAGTCACTTCCATACACGGATGGTTGGAGTATAAATTTGGATGAATTTTCCTAGAAAAATTTGGCAATATATTTAAAGCAAAAATTTAAATATACGTGCCCTTTGACCTAACAATTACATAGCTCTGTATTTGCCCTATGGATAGATTTGCAGAAATAGCCAAGACAAACAAGGAAGGATGTTCGTGATAGATTTGTTTTAATAGCAATAAAACTGGAAACAACTCGAATTTCATCAATGGGGGATGTTTAATAATTTGTTTAAATAAATTATGGCACAGCCATAAAGTGGGATCTATGCAGTCATTAAAAGAATGAAGCAAATCTGTGTGTGTTCGTATGAAAAGAACTCTGATAGATTCTAAGTACGCTGTGCATAGCATAATCCCTCCTGAGTAAAAACACAAACATGTAAAAGTCTTGGTATTGTACACACACCTTTTGCTGGAAAGATATATAAAAAATGTAGACAGTTAATACTATTGGGTGGTAGAACAGGGGAGACCTTCATCTTCTTTCCAGTTTATACCTTTCTGTGCTGTTTGACTTTTCAAACAATGTACATGTGGACTTTATTTTAAAAAGATCAACAGAAGTATTCTGGGCAGGAGATTTATGGATTTTCAAATAAGTTTCAATATGTAAATAGATAAACATTAAAAACAATAGGATTGAAATATATGACTCACACAAAATAAAAAACCAAGTTCAAACCTTAACATTCTTCTACTTTAATTTTGGGTTCTCACCCTACAGGTTACAGAATATGGAACAGTTGCGTTGGTTCACAATACATTTCTAACTCCTTTTCTCAGAACAAGAAACAGAGAAGCCTGGTTTTATAATATTTGCACCTTCTTCTTTTAAACATCCCTAACAATCTATAAAAATGGATTTTCTGACCGAAGTGAAACGAAGTGGTTTGCAGACCCTGTGAGGGGGGCGGGTTTTCTGGTGTGGAGGTCCTGCCAGCGGTGGCATCAGACACGGATGTCGGGCCAAATGCAGAGACTTGGGGGCAAAAACAGGTGAGGTGCTCTTGGGGGAGGGGACACCCATCCAGCTGGAGTTTCTGAATTCTACTCTTACTGCATAAATACGAAAGTCAGAGTAACCCTGGGCACCCCCCTTTTCCCTGTTGCCTGTGCCCACAAGCTCATGAGACTTCTGAGACGTGTTTGGGAGAGCCCTGGGCCAGGAGTGGCAAGTCCCAGTTCTGAGGGTGATTGGGTGCATTGGCTGCACACCCTCAAGCTCTGGCCACATGACAACAGCTGTTCACTGGGCATCTGCAGAGCCCACAGCCAGGTGCTGTGCTGGTGCTGGGCACGCACAGGTACCTACCTCAGGTACCAGACGCAGGCAGTGGGGCATCACAGTGCGAACTGGGGTGCTCTGGAGAGGACCTCCACTTGCCTGAAGTTTGGGGAGTTTCTCTCCGTCCTGGGAGAGAGTGTCTGTGATGGGGAGGACTCTTCTGCTGGAGATCCAGTCCCAGGATGAAAGATGAGAAAGTGACTTCAGTGAAGCAAACATGCCCAGAGGGTAGCATCTGGGTGGATACAGAGTAGGGCTAATTCTAAATTGACATATTTTCTTTATAATGACGTGGTTAATGGAAGCTATAAAGATATATTTGCCCCCCCCAAATTCTCTTCCCGTTTTGAAACAGGAAAAGAGCAACCTGTAAACATTTTAAAGGTGTTTTGATTGACTCGAGGACCCCCCCACCAAAGTTTGCCGGAGACAAAGGTGAGTCTAATGGAGGTCTAGCGCCACCTAGTGGTGGCTAGAGAGAGAACTTGAGAGGGACCGGAGGGAAGAGACAGTGGGACACACAAGCCCGCTCACCTGGCTGAGAGAAAACTTTCCACAGGCTGCTCTCATTGGAAAGAGGTCCCCCTGAAGCGCCTTTGAGTGAAGGGTGAAGGTCGGAACAAGCGAGCGCCTCTGAGGTGTCTCTTGGGAAAGGAGGATAGAAGTGGGAGGCTACCCTGGCGGCAGTAGTGCAGAAACGTCTGTTGCCCATTCTGGGTCTAGGGATGAAGGGCATTTGAACTGACTGAAGGCTGTTGACTTACTGGAGATGTGCCTCCTGGCTCCTATGTGTCTTTCAACTTTTACCATGAAGGAGTTTTAAATTTTTATGTGGTCCTATTTATCATACTTTTCTTGTATGATTCTCTGATCTTTGTAACGTTCTTAGAAAAGCCTTCCTGCCAAGTAAAGGTCATTTAAAACATCTATGAGAGAAAGAGGATGCTGGGGTATTACATTCACTTTGAGCACTTTTCTTTGAGTTCAGTTTTGTTATTTTTAAATCTATTTCGTGTTCATTAGTGGCTATGTGCTTCCTGGCTAACTTCCAGACAGCTGAGCCAAAGCCCCTGGGAGCCATCAGGGTCTCTACGGTGGGAGGAGGCTGGCTCAGGAACTCAGGGAGGACACCTCCCCTGCAACAGGTGTCTTCCTCAGGCTGGCATCTAAAGGAATCCCATCCTGGGGCAGGCATAGCATCGCAGGGATTTGGACTCAGACCGTCCTAGGGCTGAACCTCGGTGCTTCACTTATCAGCTCCTAATCCAGTATCTTAACTTTCCTAAGCCTCAGGATTTTCATCTGTAAAATGGGGATGCTGTTGCTACGGCTGCTGCTAATAATAATAATAGCAGTTACTTCACAGGGTTATTACCAGGCTTAAATGAATTAGTACAGATGAATTGCTTAGACCAAGGTCTGGTATGTATGTCTATGTGCTCCGTAAATGTCACCTGTCAGTATTACCTAAGCCAGTGGCCCTGAGATGGGTCAAGGGATGCTGTTTGAAATTACTAAACAAGTTTTCCAAACAGGGATACATGTGGCCCTCTTTCTGGCTTTGCACATTTTTCTTTCAGCTTCTTGCAGGAATCTCCATCTGTCCTTTTAGATGCAATCTTAAGAATGCTTGGTCTCAGGCCTGGATTTTATCCATAGGCACTATAGGCCCAGGACTTAGGTCTAGGTGCTTTCTAAGGATCTGCTTAAGACTGGAAAAAAAATATTACTGGCTCGAAATTATGAAAGGAAAACTTCAAAATCAAAATTAAGAAATGTTTACTTAAATGTCTATAAAACAATGTTGTGGCAACTTCATTAACTGTTAAACGAGCACTCATAAATATTTCATTACATTTGAAGACAATCGTAGGTCTTTCTCACTTGGCAAGAACTCCAACACATACAAGATTGTTTAGAAATAAAACCAATTGTAAATTCAGTGAGTTCCTTTTAGTCCAGTGATTTCAAAAGCCAAATTTACAAAAATCCTTTCAAAATGTTTAAGACAGGAAAATTATGTTTAACGTGGGGTGTAGTATATTTTACTATGTTTGACCTTATAGAGTTAGGCACCAAAGATAAGAGTTTGGGGGTCTGTGAAGATCTTACAATTAGTCCCGGACCTAGGGGCTGCCTCCCAGGAGGCAAGTCTGTCTGTGGAGCAGAGGAGGGAGCAGGTGTTACCCCTCCCTGTACAGCCACCTCCTGCCCTACCTTCTAACGTGACTAGCCCTGCCTGGGTGGCAGCCTGCGCCGGTCTGGCCCCAACTTTCCCCAGGAAAGCCTGCAGGCATTCTTTAAACATTATCCTCTCACCTAGCACACATGTCCATGTTCACAGTTTCCCAAAGTGTGATCAGTTAATGACCTGCATGAGATTCTACTGAACGAGAATCTCTTGGGGCAAGGCCCTTGAATCTGCATTTTATTAGACGTTCTTCCCCTGTCCCTCCCCCCGTAGATGATTCTGATGCATGCTGAGTTTGAGACTCATGTCTACAGTGTGTGTGCACTACAGGAGGGGGGCAAGATGATCCAGTTTAAAAAAATGGATTTTATTTTTTAGAGCAGTTTTAGATTCACAGCAACATTGAGTGGAAGGTACAGAGATTTCCCATATACCCTCTGCCCCAACACATGTGTAGTCCACCCCCCCCATTATCAACATCCTCCACCAGAGTGGTACCTTTGTTAAAACTGATGAACCTACATTGACACATCATTACACCCCAGAGTCCAGAGTTTTCATGAAGGTTCATTCTTGATGATGTACATTCCATGGGTTTAGACAAACGTATAATGTCATGTTCCCACATTATGGCATCACACAGTATTTTCAGAGCCCTAAGAATCCTTTGTGTTCCACCCATTCATCCTTCCCTCCCCCTAACCCTTGGCAACCACTGATCTTTTTCCTGCCATAGTGATGCTTTTCATACAGTATGTAGTCTTTTCAGATTGACTTATTCCACTTAGTAGTGCGCATTTAAAGTTCCTCTATGTCTTTTCATGGCTTGATGGCTCATTTCTTTTTAGCACTGAATAATACTCTACTGTCTGGATGTACCACAGTTTATTTATCTATTCACCTACAGAAGGACATCTTGGCTGCCTCCACCTTTTGGCAATTATGAATAAAGTGGCTATAAACATCCATGTGCAGGTTTTTGTGTGGACATAAGTTTTCCGCTCCTTTGGGTAAGTACCAAGGAGTGCAATTGGTGGATCACATGGTAAGAGAATGTTTCGTTTTGTAATAAACCACCAAAATGTCTTCCAAAGCGGCTGTACTGTTTTCATTCCTGTCAGCAGTGAATGAGAGTTCCCGTTGCTCTGTGTCCTCACCAGCACTTGGTGTTGTCAGTGTTCTGGAGTTTGGCCATTCTAATAGTTGTGCTGTGGCATCATTGTTGTTGTTTTAAATTTAATTAATTATTTAATTTTTTGCTGCATTGGGTCTTCGTTGCTGCGCCTGCGCTTTTCTCTAGTTGCAGCGAGCGGGGGCTACTCTTTGTTGCTGTGTGCGGGCTTCTCATCGCGGTGGCTTCTCTTGTTGCAGAGCACGGGCTCTAGGCGCGCAGGCTTCAGTAGTTGTGGAGCACGGGCTTAGTTGCTCCAAGGTCTGGGGATCTCCCCAGACCAGGGCTCAAACCCGTGCCCCCTGCATTGGCAGGTGGATTTTTAACCACCGCGCCACCAGGGAAGTCCTGGCATCATTGTTTTGATTTACATTTTCATGGTGACATAAGATACGGAACATCTTTTCAAATGCTTATTTGCCATGTGTATGTTTTCTTTGGTGAGGTGTCTGTTAAGGTCTTCGGCTCATTTAAAAAATTGAGTTTTCTTATTGTTGGATTTTAAGTGTTCTTTGTATATTTTGGAGAATAGGCCTGCTTTAGATATGTCTTTCGCAAATATTTTCTCCCAGTCTGTGGTTTGTCTTTTTATTCTCTTGACAGTGTCTTTTGCAGAGCAGAAAATTTAATTTTAATGAAGTTCAGCTTATCAGTGATTTATTTCATAGTTCATGCCTTTGGTGTTGTATCTAAAAAGTCATCACCAAACCTAAGGCCATCTAGATTTTCTCCTATGTTATCTTCTAGGAGTTTTATAGTTTTGCATTTTACATTTAGGGCTGTGATCCATCTTGGGTTAATTTTTGTGAGTGGGGGTGTAAGGTCTGTGTCTAGATTCACTTTTTTGCGTGTGGATGTCCAGTTGTTCGTGTACCATTTGTTGAAAAGACTACCTTTGCTCCATTATATTCCTTTGCTCCTTCATCAAAGATCAGTTGGCTATGTTCATTTCCAGGCTCTTTATTCTGTTGCATTGATCTATTTGTCTATTCTCTCACCAATACCACACTGTCTCAATTACTGTAGCTTTATAGTAAACTTTGAAGTTGGGTAGTGTCAGTCCTCCAATTTTGTTCTTCTCCTTCAATATTGTGTTGGTTATTCTGGGTCTTTTACCTCTCCCTATACACTTTAGAATCAGTTTGTTGATACCCACAAAATACCTTGCTGGGATTTTGCTTGGGATGCATTGAATCTATAGATCGAGTTGGGAAGAACTGATGTCTTGACAATACTGAGAACTACTAGTGTGTTCAGCCCTAAACTTAGTCCTGGGAGGTAGGAAACTCGACTGGAGTACACAAGAGCACAGGACAGGCTCCCCCATAGTGTTGGCAATGAACCCGCACCTCGCACAGTTCTAGGCACACAGGCAGTGCTCAATACGGTCACTGGAGCGATGAATGAAGCTGAATCCCAAAGCGCCTGGGCACAGGGCAGTAAGGTGGCCATTCCATGCTATGATGGTTAGCAAAGACTCCCATCCTTCAGAGGAAAGGCCTGGCCTCAGGGAAAACTTTGTGGCAAAGGTACTGTTGAGAAGGACACTGGCCAGAAAGACCGCTCTGCACAAGGCTCTTGGGCTTACCGGGTGGCTGTATTGATAGGTTAATTCACTGCCTTATTGATTCATTGATTTGTTGAATAAATATTTGTTAAGAATAAATATTTGTTAAGAATCTACCATGAACTCAGGGATCTCCCCATCTAAGATGTCCAGCTGCCCCCTGCAGTTCAAGCAGGACTTCTGTACATGTTTTCTGATGGCTTGATAACTATGGGCTGGGCCTCAGAGCATGGTAGAGGGGCCTTGTATCTCAGCCAGGGATGGCTGTGGCTGTTTTCTGTTTTAAGGCTAGTTTCTCAACAGGGAGGGAAGTGTCATGCTGTTGACGAAGGTGGTCTCAAGTTTAGGGGAGCCTGGCTTGGCCTAGATGAACTCCACTCTTGCCTGCCTGGTAGGGGACCATCCCTGTGGCTCGTTCTGGGCTCAGTCTCCAGGGGCTCGGGGAAGGAAGAAAGGAGGTTCTCAGTCAAATATTTTATTATTTTATCAACATGGAGACGCTTCAAGACTTGAACTGATCTGGGAGCTGTGGAGAGTGAGAAAGAAGGGGAAGGGAGAGGTGAGCCAGCAGGAGGAGACCAAGCAAGGAGCAACAAGGGCAGAGAGACAGCAGGAGAGAAAGTGATGGGGATGGAGAGAAGCAGGGAAGGGCAGGGAGAAGGGGAGAAAGACAAAAGGAGGGAGGGAGGGGGGGAGGGGTGGAGGAAGAGGGAGAGAGAGAAGGGAGCCAACCAGAAGGAGGAGATACG